>NC_133518.1:37850000-37955000 GCF_049354715.1 Callithrix jacchus
AGGGATAATTACAAAGATAGAATTTATAAATTTCAGTGGTGCAAATTATACAGTTTGATGTTCTGAATATAGAATGCTTCAGTGAAATATTCCCAGAGCAAAATCTTATAGTTGAAGACAGTTTTCAATATTATGAGTTTTAGAGAAGAAAGAAAAACTAAAATTTATATCTATATTTCATAAATAATTCTAAAATGGCTTCTTTTTTCTCTCATTGGTTATGACTATAGTGATAATGTTAAATTAATAATTTAAGAAGCAAACATTTTTGAAGAAAAATATATTTTAGTTTTAGTTTACAAAATAGGTTTGCTTTGTATAATCCCCAGTGTAGAATTATGACACAGGTTGTTTCCCTCCTCATTAATATAATATAGTCTCTTTTATCAGTAAAAATTGTCTTAAAGGAAGTATCTGCTAACATCTAGAATTTTTCTTAACTCAGAAAATATACACTTTCTCTCATTTATTTTTCTCTTCTTCTCTAATAAAACCTTGGGCTTCCACCGAAGAAAAAAAGTTGCTGTTTAATAAAGAGATTCCTGGGCCTTATTCTAGGAGCACTTATTTGGAATTTGAGGGCTTGAGGCCTGGGAATATGCATTGCAATTACCTTAGGCAGTAGTGTGCTGACAGATGTTTAAGAATTTGCTCAAAGAAACAAGGAGATATACATGTACATGTGTATTATAAGCTCTACCATATAAATAATGTACTGTGAGCAGTTTTAAAATAATAAAATGTACACTATTATTTACTATAAATCCCATATAGCCAGTTGATTCTCAGAGTGTTGCCCTCAGTTTTCGTTGAACTCTTTAATTGTAGCCAAGCTGTGTCTGCAATTGGTGAATGAGTGTATTTCGACATGAATGCTGCTTGATATTTTTGCTTATAATAAGAAAACAAACCAATGAAGACATATTGAAACTCACTTGTTAATAATGTTTCATTTTTTTCTGAATAAGATAACAGTTTTCAAATGTTGGAAGAATATTTCTTCAGTTTCTGAGTTACTTACAATTTAATGGCTATAGAAGTGGCACATTTTTAAGTTTAATCTCCATTTGTGTAGATAACAGTATCAACAAAATAGTAAGTCGTGTTTGGTAACATTTTTCAAATTTTATGGTGTGAATATTCCCACCAGTTTCAGGCCAGTTTCAAGCTACCAATATGATATCAGTTAAAGTAGACTTAAAGAGAAAGATAATAGTAAAATGTGGTTAATATAAAGTGATGGATTTTAAATACTCACTATCTTTATTTTTAAAGTAGTTTATTTAGGTAGTTTTAATATATTTAATATAATACATATTTAAAAATAAAATTTAGTTTTAAATAATAATTTTATTTAACAACTAGTTCACAATATTTCTAAATCTTTAAAAACTTAAAATTATTTAAAAATATAATCAGATTATCAATTTATGAAGGGGATAAGTAGATATAAAGACAGATTACTTTTATAATGGATTGCACACACAGCTTACATATATAAGCATGTGATAAGTTGTTGTGTTTGTATATTAACATAAAACTATAAGGAATAAAGTATTTACCCAATTTCTTTAAGGCACTTAGCTTTGTACTAATAGTTGTGGAAAGTGCAGAAACATAAGACATTTTTAAACATCAGAAGCTCATCATATATTTGTGTGAAAATATTACAACCATACAGTGATGAATGTAGAACAAAGTGCTAAAGGAGGGAGCAGACTGATAGCTCTATGAGAACTGCAGATAGGATGGAAGGTATTTTAATAGAGGCAGAACTTAAATGGAAACTTGAAAAATGAGTAGTGAAACCCAGACATTGATCTCATATTATGGAACAAGGAAGAGTGCAGAATGAAACAAAATTAGCGGAACATATAAAAAAAATCCAGAAAAATATTTTACCAGTCCTTTTCTTCAAGTTTAAGTAATGTAATCCAACCCATACACAGTCAACAGGGTGTTAGGATTTTGAGAGTGCCTGTTCTAATTAGGATCCTTAACTCTGTAGTTTCTTGGGGTGCATCCTATGATATCATCCTCCAGGAGACGTGTTTTCTTAAGTCCCTTCTTACAGTCCATTAACATCTTTTCTCTTCCCTGCCATTGTTCTACTTCTTCCTTGAGAGTTGGTCCATTTCTGAATCATTGGTGGGTTGCCCTTCCAGTTCTGCTGGGCAACAAATACTAAGCCCCATAAGGTCAGCAAAAGGTTGTTTGGTTTCTGTGCCAATCTGCTTTACCACTATTTATTTTGCATGTGCAGTATATTAAACGTCCAGAAGTAAAGATAGAGGAGAGCTACCATTCTCCTCTAAGTAAGTTCACACAGAAGTAAAGACATTCTCAGAAAAGTACAGATAAAGCAAGTTTTAATATGACTACCCACCAGTTAAGACCTAGTAGAGAGGAAAGTTGAGATTCCTGACTCCAAAGGAAACAAGGTTGAGGGTCATGGTTTCTCAGCACTCCAGACAGGGCTTATCCTATAGGGGAAGATGTGTGTGTTTTGGGCATTGATCTGACAGCCATATAGTTTGAGAAAGATAGTTACTTGTTCATCTGACCAGAGGATACACAATACTTTCCCTTTACCCATCCTTCAGTTCATCAAAATTTTATATTTTCCTTATTATTTGCACTATATAAATATTATTTATTCTTACTTCAAATAGTATCTGGTGATTACATTTTGTATTAGATAATCTTTTGTTTTTCCTGGAGATAAACTGTGTTACTTTTAAAATTTGTTAGTTTCTCCCATGTCTAGTCAGATCTTCCTATGATGTACAAAAGCCCTGTCAAATGTCCTCAATAAACAACTTATCTCTTATGCTTGGGTTCTCTGTTTCTGATTCCCATATTTGCCTCAATCCTAACTCATAGCTCCATTTTGGTAGAACATATTCTCCACTAGGTTCTTGAGAAAAGGTCCAAAGTAAATATATTTAGGAAATTTGATGTCTAAAATTCTTTTATTCTATCATTATATTTGACTATTATTTACACTGGATCTAGTTGAAGATAATTTCCAGAAAATTTCAACAACAGTGCACTGTCATTTTCTAATTTCCAATATTGATGATAAGAAATCTGATGCCATACATATTTCAAATTAGTTCTTTGTGACTTTTATTTTTTAAAAGAACTTATTGAGATCTTAATATTATTGTTAATAGTATAAAATTTCACATTTTATACCTTAATACTTTCTATTTATTTATTATGTAGTGTAGCAAAAGACCCCTTTCAGTAGGAATATTCGTTTTTCTCTGTGCTTGAATATTCATGTTTCTTTTTCTTCTTAGAAAATTAGAAGATTAATCTAAAAATTATAAGAAAATCTCTTTCTAAAGCTTATATTAATAAAATGATAAGCTTTCATATTTATTTCTTTATAAGAGATTATTTACAGAGCATTGGTCCTTCCTGCCTCAGCCTCCCAAGTAACTTGGATTACAGGTGCTCGCCATCATGCCCAGCTAACTTTTATGTTTTTAGTAGTGGAGACAGGGTTTCACCATGTTGGTCAGGCTGATTTGAACTCCTGACCTTAGGTGGTCCACCTACCTTGGCTGGGATTACAGGTGTGAGCCACTGTGCCCAACCTTTTTTTTTTTTTTTTTTTTTTTGAGACAGAGTTTCACTCTTGTCACCCAGGCTGATGTGCAATGTTGTGATCTCGGCTCACTGCAACCTCTGCCTCCCGGGTTCAAGCGATTCTTCTGCCTCCGCCTCCCTAGTAGCTGGAATTACAGGTTCCCACCACCATGCCCAGCTAATTTTTGTATTTTTAGTAGAGACAGGGTTTCACTATGTTAGCTAGGCTGATCTCAAACTCCTGACCTCAGGTGATCCACCTACCTAGGCCACCTACCTCAGTCTTCCAAATTGCTGGAATTACAGGCTTGAGCCACTGCTTCTGGCCTTACTCATCCTTTAGACCTAATTTTTCTCTGATTGAGGTGACTTTTTCTGAACCGCCTCCTACCTGAAAACTAGGTTAGATATGTTTCTGTGTGGTTTTGTTGAGCTTATTACCCAATGTTAATAGACTTTCAGCTACATGAAGTCAAGGATGGAGGGTGTCTTGTTGTCTACTTCTTTCCAGTGTGTGAGCATTCAATGAATTTTTATTGAATTAATGAATGAAGTGACTTTAGAGACAGTCATCTAGAATATTGACTATGCCTGATGCTACTATCTGCCATCAAACTACCTTCTTATCTTATCCATGCATATGCTTAACTAACAAAATATTCACAGATATGCTTGGCTAAAGACTACTTTTTCCTTTGCAGCTAGGTGTGGCCATATGATTCTCTTCCAGCCTAAAGGATATCAGCAAAAATGCTGTGCTCCAATTCTGGTCCATATCCTTTAATGAATGTGCATGTGCCCCACTTGCCCTGTCTCCCTTTCCATTGGCTGAAGTACACCTCTTCGATTGTAAGCTAAAAGCTAAGTTTTGAGACTAGTGGAATAGAATGAATCTGCATTTCTGGCAGACCTTGTGGACTGCAGCCCTAATATCCCTGTACAGTCTTCTCTGTATAGTTAAACAGAGAGAAATAAACTTTATCTTGTTTAAACTACTACTACTTTTTAAATATCTTTCTCACATGTAACATAGACAGTATATCTGGTATATTTCAATTTTTCAGTCAGTACCTTGAAGAACGTGCTAGAAGTCTATCGTTGGTCACTGGCAGCCAGAACCAGGATTGTAAACAGAATGTACTTTGCACCAATACTTAACCCTCCTCTCATAATGAGTTACATTCATTTTAGGTAACTGGTTCACATGTATCTTTGCTAAGTCTTCTGGTTTACTTACTCTCTTCATATATTCTTAAATAAGCTTTTGCTTTTGCCTTTTTGCTCTTTTATTTCTTATGCCTTACTTCTATAATTTCTGCCATGGGAAATAAAGGTATTAGAAATAGCTTGTTTTAGAAGCTGATTTCATAAAAACTGAACTCTGAGGAGTTTGTAGGAAACCAATAAATATATAATTACCAGTTAATACTTCCAAATGTGCCTGATACTGAATAAAATAGAAAGGTTTATATATGTAGTCCTCAAAGAATTAACATTTTCACACACACACATACACACACATATACAGACATATACACACACATACTTTAGTTGATCAATGTTGAACTGATATTTCTACCAAGAATGTCCCAAGGGCACCTCAAATTCAACATGTTCAAAGCAGAATTTATTATTTTCTTTCTTGCTCCTCTTCTAGTTCTCTCATTCTCAATGAAAGGTACAACCATTAATCTAATGACACTTGTCAGAAACCTGACCCCAACATATAATTTGAAATTAATTTCTATCATTGTTACTGCTAATATATTTCTCTAGTGCATCTACTATCTTCCTTTTGCCTCTAGCAAACTAGTCCAAGATACCATTCTCTCTCTCTCTCTCTCTCTCTCTCTCTCAGAGCAATGCCTCAACTGATGTTTTAATATTCATTCTTGTCCCTTTTCAGTTTGGTCCTTTCACTTCAGTTAGACGTTTACTTTTAAAATACATATCTGGTGATAACCAATTTCTGATTTAAATAGTCCTCACAGGATTCACATGGTTTTTGGGGTAAAGACCAAAACCTTTAGCAGGGGCTACAAGGCTGTGTGTGGCCAGGCTTTGACTTACATCTCTAAGCCTCATTTAGCAACATAATTCCAAGCCATGGAATTATTTCAGTTATTTTCCATGTCCAATTGGGCCACAGGACCTTTGCACATGTTCTTTTGTAGGGAATACTTCTTAGCACTCCTACCGATAATCTTCAAATCTTAGTTCTACTTTTAATTCTTCAGGATGCTTTAACCTCTTATTATACATTTTCACAGAAAACTCTTTGTAGCACATATTATAGTTATAATTTGTGTATACCTTTAATAATTATCTAATTAATATAAGACTACCAAATTAAACTATAAGGTCCATGAGGATAATTATTTTGCCCATTTTTGTTCATTATTGTATTCTTTGCATTTCACATAATGCCTGACATATAGTAGGTTATAATTAAATATTCGTCGAATAACCAAAAGCTTCTTTTTCCCTCTCTCACTCTCTTTCTTTTTCTTTCTTTCTCATTCTTTCGTTCTTGCTCTTTTATTGGGATATGGCCATAAATGATAAATAACTCGGTTTTATTTACATTAGTCAATAAAAGACCAATAAATAAGTTGTTATAAAAATATTTCAGTGACTAAAATGATAATAATTACAGTGGGCACTGTAGTAGCAATGTTTAATTTTGATGTATATTTACTTGGTATTTATATTCCAAAATATATCTTAGCTTTAACAAAAAGGAAACTAAGGGTATTATGAACTCTAACTTGGCAGCATTTAATAAATATTCAAGATATTCCAGTTATTTTCCTTAAGTCCAGTAAACATACCAAACAAAAAAGATCTCTCTCTTATTTGTTTTATGATATAATTAATTACTTTCTATTTTCCATTGAGATTTTTCTTTATTTTAGAAAATCATCCATGTAACTCATGATTTAATACACAATCTGTTTATAGGTGTATATATGTACACCTTAGCTTTCTACTTGAGAACTATAGATAGCATAATTTAGTATGTTTTGAAACGATAATAGTGTTATTAATATTCCTTGTGGAACCACACTTATAAGTGACAAGGAAAATATTTTATACCTCAGCCCACATTTTTATTTGTGAATATTTTATTCTCTCATGTGTAAAAGCCTGGTTCACCTTCAACTGAATAATAGCTTTCTGAATCAGACCATAGATTGTGCTACATTCCCAGAAGGCAAATTTGTGAATTTTAGATAAATGTCATGTAGTTTTGTTTAATTATCTCAAAATATATAATACAGTGGGGGTGAATGACAGCTGTGTGAGGATGTATATATTCAAGAATCCTCTTGCTGGTTTTTGGCAGAGCCTGCTGTAGTTCCAGTCTCTTTGTTTACCATGTGCAAAGGACTGGATCAACTTTCAAACACTTTATTATGGCTTAATGGGGGAATCATTAGTAGATGAGTTTAACAGACCCAAATGCTAGACACTCAGTGGTTTATTTTTCAAGATTGAAATAATGTCTGTTTCTAACCTTCAGGAGTTTAAAGCAAATTTGCATACAGCTGTATCCAGTTAAGTGCCTTTCAGACTTCTTGTTACATTAAGAATGTACAAGTATTAAGAGTGCTTGTAATACAATTGACTTTAGGCTGAATTTTACATTAATGGGCCCCTTTGTTATGTAGCTGGCATTAAAGGCTTAAGTATAAGAAAATCAATGTATGAAGTGTACCATTCTTATTTTAATTTAAACTACCAAAAAATTTAGTGATGAAAACATCCGTTATGCCTTTTGAGATAATTTTTTTTTTTTTGGCCAAAGCTCTTTGTAGCAATAGGCAAATGTTAAAAGAATCTCAAAATGCCCAGTTACCTCAGGATTGCTGGGCAAATGGATAAAGACTGCAGTGATACAAATTTTAACCTCAATGGCCGGGGGACAGAAAGCTGATAGAGTTTGGGCATCTGTTATGAAAAGGGCCATTACCATTGGCAAACAGGGGAAAGGGTTGTGAGTAGGATGCTAACAAGCGCAGCACAGGCTGTACAGCGGAGATGCCGCAGCCATTGCCAGAACAGGAAGCGCTTTTAACCAGTCTCTAAGGGAAATCCTTCTGGCAACCATTATTTTTTAAATGCCTTCAAATTATTCTGTTTATATATCTACTCACTTAATATCTTTAATAGGAACCATTCAATGTCTAATAAAATTACCACTTCTCTAGAAATGGTAGAGTATACCACATAAATGAATTTTATAATTAACTTTAACATTATAATTCTAAAATATGTTAGCCTGCATTTCATTCTGTTCATCAAATATCAGGCTATAACTATGCATAAGGCATCAGATCAGCACCTTTCCTTTCTTAGTATATGAGAAATGCAATGAATATGATTGATGATCTAGGTAGGAACTTGTAGTACTTCTTATAGTCTCCATTCTGTATATTTTCATTGGTTATCAGTTCAGATAAGAATGTAGAAAGTTAAGGAGACTGCATCGAATTCTTTGATGTCTATGGGAATACATGTCTTTGTGCTTGCAACATTTTTGCTTTACTTTCTTATATTTTTAGAAGTAAAGTAATAAGAAAAGTTTCATTAATTGAGGGATCTGGATAGTTGAGTCTCAAATTACTGAGGGTTTGTAACTAACTTGTTCTCTCCATATATCTTTGGTTATTCTTTTAAAAGAGTGCTGTTTGAAACTAATCTGTCTGATGTAGTATGAGAAGTGACTTTTCAGTGAAAGATTAAAAAAAAAGGCAGATAGGAGGAGACCATGGTTTGGAATTGTATCTTTTGACTGTGAGAGGTATATTACTGAATTAATAATACCAAAGTCCACAGAGAAGGCCGAGCACAGTGGCTCACACCTGTAATCCCAGCACTTTTGGAGGCCAAGAAGGGTGGATCATCTGAGATTAGAAGTTTGAGGCCAGCATGGCCAACATGGTGAAAGCTCGTCTCTACTAAAAATACAAAATTTGCCAGGTGTGGTACCACATACCTGTAACTCCAGCTACTGGGAAGGCTGAGACATGATAATCTCTTGAACCTGGGAGGCGGAGGTTGCAGTGAGCTGAGATCTCACCATTGCATGCCACCCTGGACAACAGAGTGAGACTTCATCTAAATAAATAAAAAAACAAATTCATTCATTCATTCATTCATTCCACAGAGAGGTGAAAGAAGTACCTGGAGAGTATGTCCGAAGGAAACATCTGGTAGAACAAACAAACATTAGCAAGAACCTCCTAATGGATGAGTGTGTTATAACAACTTGAGTAGCTGGCCATGCTCCGAGATCCTTGTGCTAAATTTGGATACACTGATATCTTGGAAAATATTTCCAAGGAGTTGGCCATCAACATGTAATCCAAGGAAAAAAGGCAGTGACTTATTCTCCACATTGAGATACAAAATCAGGGTTGGATCTGACAGACAAAGCAGAAACCAAAATCTAGGGTTGCAAATTTACAAGACTACAGGGTATGAGCAGAAAGCACATATGGGTGAAATTGGCCAGTTAAGACTGTGACAAACTGGAGAGCTTATGCCTTCTGTACTTGGTGAAATGGTTTATTGTCTTCATGTAGAAATGCAGGCCCAGTGTGGCCAGATCTTACAATTTAAAAATAACAATTAACATATACCAAAAAAACACAGAGTAGGTAAAAAATAATGACCTGGAGATCTGCAAGTCTTCTATCTTTATGCTATATTAATAGTATAACTTATAAGAGTCTGCTTATGTCTCATCTTCCATTGTGCTACTTCTTCATCAGTCTGCACTAGTTGCACTGGTCTCGTTTGTTTCTTATATAAAGATGGGATCTCACGATGTTGCTTGTGCTGCTCTCAAACTTCTGGGGTCAAGCAATCTTCTCACCTCAACCTCCCAAGTAGCTGGAACTATAGGTGAGCACCACTGTGTCTAGCTGCACTGGTCTTTGAAAAAAAATTAACAGATAATTCTTTTTCAGGAGCACTTTTTTTATATACAGAGCTTCACTCTTGTCATTCAGGCTGAAGTGCAATGGCACAATCCCAGCTCACTATAATCTCTACCTCCTGGGTTCAAGCAATTCTCCAGTCTTGCCTCCTGAATAGCTGGGATTACAGGTGTGTGCCACCACACCCAGCTAATTTTGTATTTTTAGTAGACACAGGGTCTCACCATGTTGGCCAGGCTGGTCTTAAACTGACCTCAGCTGATCCACCTGCCTCAGCCTCCCAAAGTGCTGGGATTATTGGCATGAGCCACTATGCCCAGCTAAGAGCATTCTTTAATCATTCTCTTTGCACAATTATTTCTCCTCCCTCTCCTCCTCCTTCTTCTTCCTTCTTCTTCTTTCTTCTTTCTTCTTCCTCTTGTTCTCCTCCAAGGCAGGATCTCATGTCACCTTGGCTGGAGTGTAATGGTGTAAACATGGCTCACTGCAACCTCAAATGCCTGAACGCAAGTGATCCTCCTGTCTCAGCTTCCCAAGTAGCTGGAACTAAAGGCTTGGATGGCTGTGCTCAGCTATTATTTTATTTTTTATGTTTTATAGAAATGGGCATCTCACTTTGTTGCCTAGGCTAGTCTCAGCTAGCCTTGGGCTCAAGAGATCCTCCCTCCTCAGCCTTCCAAAGTGCTGAGATTGCAGTCATGAGTCACCATGCCTGGCATAATTGTTATTTCTTATTCATCCCTGAGATCTCAGCAAAACTGTCACCTCTCAGGACAGTTGTTTATTTCAAGTTCCTGCCTGAAACCCACAAGATTAGGTAAGAATTCCTCTTATAGAACTTTATACATTTTGTTCATCTTACCTATCTACTTGGTAGTTGTGTGTGTGGCTTTCTTTTGATGGGTAGTGGTAGGAGTCAACTGCTTCATTTAATGTCTATTTCATCACTGGATTAAAGTATCATAAGTTTTGAGACTTATCTATTTTGTAAAATGCTGTTTCTCCATAACTTAACATAGTGCCTATATAGGTCCTCGGAATATATTTACTTAATCATCAATATACTAACCCCTGGCACAGCAGAACTAATGTATTTTGGGGAAAGGGAAAATGAGATCTCTCCATGGTCCTGAAAGCTATTTGTGAAAAGACGTGACTGCTTAATTGAAACATTTTAGGTTAAGGAGATGTATGACAATAGCAGCAACTGGTAACAATTGTCCAGGGAGTGGGGGAAGCTGAGAGAAGAAAAGATAACAAATAAAATGAACTAATATTTACTGACAGTCTTCTACATATGTATGTCTTTTCTTTACATAGAGGACTTCAGCCGGACATGATGGCTCACACCTGTAATCCTAGCACTTTGAGAGGTGGGGGTGTTGGGGGGACAGATCATGTGAGATCAGGAGTTCGAGACCAGCATGGGTAACATGGTGAAACCCCATTTCTACTAAAAATACAAAAAATTTTCCGGGCATGGTGGCAGGTGCCTGTAATCCCAGCTACTTGGGAAGGAGTAGCTTTCTTCTGAGGCAGGAGAATCACTTGAATCCATGAGGTAGAGTTTGCAGTGAGCTGAGATCAAGCCTTGCATTCTAGCTTGGGAACCAACAGTAAAACTCTGTCTCAATGAGAAAAAAAAGGAGATTTCAAAAAGTTTGTGGGAAAATGGAATTAAAAACTAAAAATAAATATGGGCCAGGTATAGTGGCTTATGCTTGTAATCGTAGAACTTTGGGAGGCCAAGGCAGGCACATTACTTGAGATCAGGAGTTCAAGACCAGCCTGGCCAACATGGCAAACCTCATTATACACAGAAAATATAAAAATTAGCCAGGCATGGTGGCAAATACCTGTAATCCCAGCTACTTGGGTGGCTGAGGCACTGGAATCACTTGAAGCTGAGAGGCAGAGGTTGTAGTAAGCTGAGATTATCTGCACTCCAGCCTGGGTGACAGAGCAAGACTCTGTCAAATAAATAAATAAAAGAAAAAAAAACCTTAAAAATATGAACTTTATTTCTCAATATACTCTGTATCCAAGGAATTGCTGTAAGCAATGAAACCGGATATTTAGTCCATCTCTAAAGAACTGAGGGTCCTGGGAACTGAAACATACCAATGCATTCTTTTTATATTATTAATGGAGGAAAAATGGGTACCCTCTACAGATTTTTTAAGGATAGAAAACAAAAAGAAGTTAAAAGGAGAAAAATTAGAACTGTAAGTTGGATTCCTAATGATTTCCATGGAAACTTTCACAAAGTTGTTCTTGTTTGATGAGAGAAGTGAGCAGGAACATTGTCATGTTGGACAAGGACTCTCTGGTGAAGCTTTCCCGAGCATTTGTCTGCTAGAGCTTTGGCTAACTTTCACAAAACACTCTCATGATAAACTTTCTCAAAAGACTCTCACATTATTGTTCTTTGACTGTCTAGAAAATCAACAAACAAAATGCCTTGAGCATTCTAAAAAAAAAAAAAAAAACATTTCCATGACCCGTACTCTTGACTGGTCCACTTTTGCTTTGATTAGACCATTTCCACCTCTTGGTAACCATTGCTTTGACCATGCTTTGCTTTCAGGATTGTACTATTAAAGTCATGTTTTATGTCCTGTTACAATTCTTCAAAGACATGCCTCAGAACCTTGATCCCACTTGTTTACAAAGTTATGGCACTTGGTTTGTAGCTGATCTGGGTGCAAAGACTTTGGCACTTATTTAATGGAAAGTTTGCTCAACTTTAACTTTTCAGTCAGAATTGTGTAAGCCGAACCAGTTGAGATGTGTGTGGCGTTGGCTACTGTTCGTGCTGTTAACCATCAGTCCTCTTCAATAAAGTGTGAACAAGATGAACTTTTTCCTCAGAAATTGATGTGGATGGTCTGACTCTGTAGCCTTCATCTTTGACATTGTCTTGTTCCTTCATAAAATGAGTTATTCATTTCTAAACTGCTGATTTCTCTGACACATTGACCCCATAAACTTTTCATAATGCATTGATAATTTCACCATTCTTTCATCCAAGCTTCACCATAAATTTGATGTTTGCTCTTGCTTCAATTTTAGCAGAACTCATGCTACTCTGATAGAGGCTGTTTTCAAACTGGTGTCTTATCCTTCTCAGTGCCTCAAACTAGATCCTGTTTAAACATGTTGTAACAAGTTAGTATGAGGTTTTTTTGGTGCAAAAAAAATTGAAATCCATGCATAGATGTTTTATAATATGCATTTCCATGAACTTTTTGAAATACCTTTGTGTAATATATTTAATCCTTGCAAAAACTCTGTGAGGTAGACATTATTATCATTCATTTTGTAACTAAAATCTCCCAACATTCAGGGAGATTAAATAGTTTTCTGCAAGTTCAAATGTTCAGAAGTGTCTAAGATGACATATGTATGTCTTTTCTTTACATAAATAGGGGACTTCAGCCGGACATGATGGCTCACACCTATAATCCTAGCACTTTGAGAGGTGGGGGTGTTGGGGGGGCAGATCACGTGAGATCAGGAATTCGAGACCAGCATAGATAACCTGGTGAAACCCCATTTCTACTAAAAATACAAAAAATTATCCAGGCATGGTGGCAGGTGCCTGTAATCCCAGCTACAGTCTGTTGGACTCTAAAATATACTTTATTTACATAAGGTGCTGGGTCCTGAGGGTTAGCTAGAATTTCTTAAAGCCTTCTTGCCTAAAAGGAGGATGGATAGTTTTGTAAACTCATAAAAGAGTTTAGGTATGGCAAGTGGCCAGCTCAGCTTCAGAAAGTAAAAGGCAGGAAATTCTGTGAATCTACATTTGTTTATAGCAAATAATTGACAACATTTGTTTTTCCAGGATGAGCTTTTAAAGACAATAGATTGTAGTAAGTAACAAACATAGTGCAATATCATTGCAAAGAGAATAGACTCTCTTTATCTTTGGAAGTCACATTTTGACAAAGTTTAATCCTGAGGAAACAAGATAATATAAAATTTTATGATTGTAGGTCTTTCATTAGGTTGATGAGTACCTAGCACTGCTTAAGCAGTGTACCCTAATGACCTAAATTATCTGAATTATTCCTCCAAATGTCTTCTTTCTGGAACAGGTGAAGTATTTCGTATGAGGGCTACCCACAGTACTGTGTGTTTATTTGCACTTGAAGTCTTTGACAGGAATGAGTTGGTTAGCTATGCATAAGGGACTCCTTAGGTATATTTACGAATAGATGTAGGGATGGAGTCTTTGAAAAATGAATTTAGGTACAGGATCAGTAAACAAATCTCAGAGAGGGAGTAGACAGAGAAACCATGAGGTTGGCCCAAAGTTCAATCTCAAAATGGGGCCCAGGGGTTGACCTATATGTACTAGGGAAGACCCTAACATCCTGCCCACAAATCTCAGTCAGGGGATGGGCAGAAGAAAGATATAGATACATATGCTTAATGCCCAGTGCATGCAGCATCATTCCTTCTGGATTATTCAGATTTTACAGGTAAAAATATCTACTGGCCATTTCCTGATGTATTCATTTTCCCTTTCAAGACCTCTACCTCATTTTCACTCCACTCCCTTTCTGCTGCATTTTATACACAGCGTAAGAATGAAAACCATGATTTGTTTTGGGTTCTACTAATGAAGTTATATAAGCTTCCCTCATTTATTACACAGTGAAGCTGTTCAGATTCAGTTTTGAGAATCTATTAAATCATTCTTATTTATCACTTTATGTCTTAGAATACACATACAATATAGGCTTCCAAGGATCAATTAAAACAGCAAGCAAACCTGTTGGCATATTTAAGTTTTCCAAAAGTGACAGTTTCTTTGTGTCTCTTTATGCACTTATTTAATTTTGTAGTTTTTACTTAATTTATTTCCTATAGACATAAGCATATATATATATATATATCATATAGACATAAGCATTATAAGCAGGAAATTATGGTCTGGAAGTCAAAATTTTAACAAGTAGCTATTAATTTCATAGCATAGAAGGTGAAGAATATAGTGTAACATATGAGTCGCTTTCTATTTATTTCAACTTATGCAAATTAAGAAATATGGTATATATATTTCAAACAGATTGTTTTGCAAGTGTAGTGTTTGACTAGAGAAAATGAATTGCGATTTCCAAAGCTACCATTTTAAAGAAGGTATGTGTTCACAAACATGAGCAAGAGTGAATGTTAAGGGAACATAACTACGGACATTAGACGTAATGGCATTAGAACAACAAGCAATGTTAGTTCAAGCAAAAGAAAATTTGTCATCCTGTGATTTAGACTTGCTATAAATAGAAACTTTTTATAAGGTGTTATTTAGTAGTTTCCATTATGCAGCTGTCTATTTAAATCATTTAATTTTGGCATCGAATCCAACTTCCAGTCTCCATCAGAGACAAATAAGAAACCATATGTGAAGGCATCTGTGGAAATCTTCCTTTTATTTATGACAACATTAAAGAAAGACTCTGATGTCAGTTACTTAACTGTAGTAATAGACGTTCCTTTGTACCTATAATGCTGGGTTTCTTGGGCATATCCCTCAGTGGTATCTTATACCTACTGCTGTTTGCTTCATTATATACAGATGCACAGCAGTGGAGATAGTAATAGTCTTTCTTAATTAAATAAAGCTAAATGTTAATTAGTCGGAAAAATGATTTATTTTCAGTGCATGAAACTTTTCATAGTGGGCCTCTTGCTTTTAAAGAACAGGTTGTATTCTCATTTAGAACTTTACACTTTCCTTCTTTATTTTGGGTTTGTATTTGGAGTCTTGTGGTGGGATCTAATCGTCATAGAGAAATTATAGGTCTACAGATGTTTTCAAGATGTTCCTCTGTCAGTAGCAGATTATCCCCTGTAGCAAAATCTCATTAAAGTGCAATTTACAGAGCTCTGCTGATGTTGCCATCAACCAAAATTAAAGGCATTAATTTTTCAAAGTTCACAGAAGTCCTTACATAAATGATGTAGCAGTTTGCAAGAACAATTTACAGAAGTGTTATTTGCAGAATTAACCTACATTAACAGAACAAATGTTGTAAGGGTGGAAGAAAGGGTTGGGCAGTGAAATTGCAGCTGTTCCCATTTTATATTAGGTGCTTGATGTAAAGAAGTGTTGAAATGTAACAATGACTGCTTGCTGGGTGAAAAGTTGAGAAGGGAAAACAGGAATTTGAACGACCTTGCTAAAGAGTTAAGCTTACAATAGAGTGATCACCAGTTGGGGACACCCAGTGAGACGTTAAATTCTACTTTGAAACATCTGTAGTCAATATCTTTTAAAATATTCTCATTTAGAGAATGAGTTTATGTAGCTCATGTTGTGAGTATTTCTCTTCGATAAATTGCCAAATGTTGGAGGATTTATTATCTGTACCTCAACTGATTGTAGCTAAAAGTTATATGCATAGTGATGTTTGTAGCCCAAGACATTTAAAATGTGACTTTCTCCTGGTAGAAGAGGTATGCATTTTTTTTTCTATCATTATCTTACCTTTTTGTATGTATCCGTTTTCCTTCAATGAAATCTTGACTACTGAATTTAAAACATTGCAGTTGAAATTTCAAGAAGATTTGAAATCTCTGAGATGAAAAACAGAAAAGACTTTCTTTTTGAAGTGATAACAATATTGCTGACACATTTGTTTCAGAACAGAGGGTACAGTTTTTGAAACTCATTAATCTTTACTAGTTTTTTTCTTTCATTACATTAGTTATTTCAGCCTGGATTTGAATCTCATTGTATAAATGAGAGGGCTCATCAATCACACCTGGTCTTATCCACTCTTTCTCTAAAAGGCTCATGCTTTCTCAAAATCCCAGGGATAGTCTTCATTCCAGGAAGTCTCGGTGGTGCTTGGTGGTTAGAGGGAACTGTTGGGTTATCTGTGTCTTTGCAAGGTTGGTCTTGGAAGTTCATGTCAATGGCAAACACAAGCTGTTTCTGTTTAGGGGGCAGCCACTGAATGTGAAATTGTGTTGCCAGTTAACAGGTGTGCATGCATGTCATACAATCATCCCACAAATGCTATTACAGCCATAAGAATTCTTGTGGTTTAAATAGTTTCATGCATGCCAGGCTCCATTTGCTTTGTCTGAACTTTGAGTGCGTACCAGGTTTGATTACATAGCTTTTTTTTTCCCCTCCTCTCTGAATCTCAGTAAGTTCACTGGCCTTTGTCAGAGAATTCACCTCTCAGTAAAACACCATGATAAATACATATTTTTAGCAACCTTAAAATGATTGCTAAAAGAACAACACAAATGCAAAATTAAAAAATAAAGATATGAAAAATTAGAACACTGGGGGATATTTGAAAAGAATACATTTGCTTTTGGTGAGTGTAAAATTGAGAATTTTGCTAAAAGCTCTGTGGTTGGAAAGTTTCCTATGAAAATGACAATTCCTCAAGGGACCAGGTGGAATACATGTCCATCAGCCTTTCTGTTGAGATTTTCTAAGAGAATATCAATTATGTTCTAGAATGATGGGGCCATCTGTTAACCAAGGCTGATTTCAAATCATCAAATATTGGTAGGAACATTAAGCTGTGCTAATTTGCATAATATCATTATCTCTAATACAAAAAAATACATTTGGGAAAAAATGAGTATTCTTTGGTCTATTCAAGTATAAAGATATTCACTTGGGTGCAATGCAAACCCTATACCCTTTACAATGGGTATGGTCTATAAACATTACTCATATCTGCCTTGACATAGTAAAAGCAGCAATTGTTACTTTATTATCTCTTAGACAATAAATATGAGAAACTAACACAGATGGACTATGAATTTGATTGGCAGTCATAAGTCCTAGTAAAAAATATTCTTGACTTTTTCTTTATTTTCTTAATTGAATGTTTCTTGTTTCAATAATCTATAAATACATGGCAGAATATTCCTTTTCATTATATAACCCAAGTAATTTGCTCATTAAATAAGATTTTGTACTTTGATTAAGGTGACTAGCTTATGGAAATATTGTCTGAATCAAATTTTCATTTGTGTTTAATAATGAATTTTCCTTACTCATACTAGATCTCTCATTAAAAAATAGAAATATTAACAAATTTGAAATAATAGGTATATGCATATTTATATCTGTATATCTAATGTTTAATAATAATTATATACTAGCAACACAACCAAACTGCAATTTTAGATATTAGTCATTTTATGAATAATTTGAGAATAGTTGCATATAATAAAGATAATTTAGGAAACAAATTGTTTAAAAGTACTAATTAACTAAGACACCATTGAAAGATGACATTTTTACTTAGCAATAGTAAATGTTATATTTGTAGTAGTATTAAACACCCATTTTAGCCCTTATTATTTCATGTGTAAGTGGAGAAAAAATGTTTCTGTATTTGGTTGGTCAAAATTAAATTCCACTTCAAACAACAGACCCTGGAGACTATATTTAAACAAGATCTTTAGAGTTCATCCTAGACTTTACTTAGAATTCTTAGAGTTAAATAATTTGGACAATTAGTAGTTCTTGCAACTGGTGCAGTGTGACCCATAGACTTTCCTTACATGGATGGATTGCAGAAGAACTCAGCAGCCTCCCTGCCAGTCTGACCTGGCAATACCCAACCTGATTCTTTCTTACCTAAGAGTTAATCTTTAGTCAATTTCTTTTCAGGCACTCAGTTCTTACCACCTGTCATCCTCTCTATAGAAACTTCCTCTGTCCTTTCTTCTTGAATACTTTAAGACAATAACAAAGGAATCTCAAGATATCTTTTGCCAAATTTGGTCAGAATAAGTTCACACTTTTGAAAATTATTATAGGAGAAATGGACATATGCATGTAAAAAGATAAAATGAGCAGATGAAATAATGCTTCTGTTTAGACAGGTGGTTATTTTTCATAATTTCTGCATATGAAGCATTCACAGTGGGAGGCACTGGAGAGCAGTGGTTAAATGTTCATACCCAGAGTCAGACAGATATGATTGTGAATCCTCTCTCTGCCACAAACCAACCATATGAGTTAGAGAAATGACTTTATCTCTCAATGCCTCAGTTTCTTATTTGTAAACTGGGAGAGAAAATAGTATCTGCTTCATAAGGTCGTTGTGAGAATTATGTCAGAACAATGTCTACCACATAGTAACCACTCAACAAGCAATGGTTAAAATAATTTATTGTCTATTATCTTTACTTTTTTTTTTTTTTTGAAACAGATTCTCACTTTGTTGCTCAGGCTGGAGTGCAGTGGTGCAATCACAGCTCACTGCAGCCTTGATCTCTTGGGTTCAAGTGATCCTCCTCCCACCTCAGCCTCCCAAGTACCTAGGGCTACAAGTGCACATAACCATGCCTAGCTAATTTTTCTTTAAGTATTTGTTAGGGGTGAAGTCTCACTGGGCTCAAGTGATTATCAAACCTTGACCTCCCAAAATGTGGGAATTACAGACATGACCGTTTATACCTAGCCAACTACTATCTTTAAAAATAGAAAGTAAAGACAAGTAGGCAAGCTTTCCAGGTCATGGCTTGTAAAACCAAGGTGAAGAACTCAGAAGAGTAAGAAAGATAATGATTCTCCTTTGGTTTCACAATGTTCTGTGCTACTTTTTGAAAATGTCTAGTTAATTTGCTTTCAGAAAGTTTTTATAATATGAATTAAATAGAACAGTATTATTTTTAAAAACATTTTTTAATGTGGTCATGGGACCCAGGAATGGGTAAAGCTGTTATTCTCTCATAGAGACCTTTAGGAAAAACTTTCTTGTAAACTCGTATTCTGGAAGGAATTCAACCCATTGCCTGCCTCTTTAAGTTTGATCAGAGTGTATAAAAGCCTGGTAACATAAAAGGCATCTAAATATTAAAAATCAGAAATGCTGGTTTTTAATAATATTGAGACATCTTCCAATTTACACCCCCACCCATAGTATTATTTTAGGGGTCTGAGAGTAACTTCTTGATCTAAATCAGGACTATCTTTTAGAAAATAAATAACTATACTTTATGTCAGTAAAATCAAATAAATGTTTGTGTCAGACACAGTGCTAAAGATGGTTCAGTGAAGTTAATAAAGACCTTTTCCTCAAGGAGTGGTAAACTGATATGTATATAACTAAAGATCAAGCAAAATAAAGGGAAGTTTATAAGAGAGGTGGGACAAAAGACTATCAGAATGCAAGGAGGATTTAATTACTGTAGAAATTGGTGGCAAATGAGTTGGGCCTAGATGGGAGCATAGGATTTCAACAGCAGGAAAATCAAGGTGGCAAGATCTAGAGTGAGAACGCATAAAGGCACATGATTTGTTTATAGAATTACAGATATTAAAAATTGATTATTATAAAATTATGAGTACATATGTGTAATATATTTTGAGGTATTTAAGCATTAAAATGTATTTTTCCTTCCCACATTCTCATTTTATTTCATATATGTATATAAAATAATCATACAGTCAATATCTTATGTTGAAAAATTAATATTAACCAGGAAGTATTCCTCAGTTTGTATATGTATGTTATTTATATGTGTAATTATATATATATATATATAAATATATAATTAAGAAATATGCATAAAATTAATGTATATATATCTTAATCTTTAAAAATTAAGGTATATAATTAAGTATATATATCTTAATCTTAAAATATTAGGATATATATATCTTAATCTTAAAATATTAGGATATATATATATCTTAATCTTAAAATATTAGGATATATATATCCATCTTAAAATATTAAGATGTATATATATCTTAATTTTTTTCCCTTTTTAAATGGTCAATTAAGATATATATAATCATTTTTTTCTTTTTAAGAATATGTATATTCTTAAATATATATATTTGTATATATATTCTTAAAAAGACTAATCATTTAAAAAAGAGAAAAGTCTTTATGGCACAATAAAATACAGTTTTATTGACATTAAGTTGTATGCTTTGAGTAAGATAAACTTACCTGCCACGATTCTTTGCTACCTGTGGAATGATTCCTGTCAAAATTGAATGGGCCTATTGATAAAGCTTCAAGTTCAAGAAAATCAGTATGACTCTTCATTATCAAAGAGGAAAAATTTCCATCTTCAGATGTGTTTGTGACAAAATTGGGTCCTGTGACTACAAAGGCCTTATAATTGAAAATCAGGCACATGCCATTTATAGCAGTAATCTATCTCCATCTCTTTGTATCTATCCATTAATCTGAATTTTAAATAATCTATAGCTCTCCTAATATATATTTTCATATACATCTAATAAAATATATATGATGTGTGTATACATATGTATTTTTAAAAAATCCATATGTGTATATATATATTCATAATTTTTGATGGAATCAGGTGGTACCTGTGAGTGTATGTGTGTGTACACAGTTTATTCCAGCTTTTCCCCTCTCTCTCACTCCACGGTGTTGCTCGCAATCACTCTCCTATCCACTTATGGCTTCTGAGAACTATGCCTTTAACTATGAAGAGTAGCCAGATAGAATGGACTCAAAGGATGTTTGGTGCTTCCCCTTTTTTGCACTTTTCTTTACTTTTTCCCTTTTCCATTGTTTCTCCTTTGCTTTACTTCTATTGTTTTGCATTGGCCACCACATTTTTTGGCGTGTGAGTATTCAACTTTGCATGTTTTCTTCTTCCCATCATTGCTACTCGTTTTAGTGGTGAGTAGATTGATGGGAGGGGTTAATGCATAACATAACAAATGAAGCAATAACCCTTCTTGGTTTACTTTTTATTATCCCCTTCCAGAGTTGTGTGAGATGAGAATATGGTTAATGACAGCTTTACTAGTAACTTGTGTAGTATGACTATTGTGTGGAAACAACAATAAAACCTTAATCTACTGAGTGGCTTTCAGGGACATGTAACATGCTGAATACTTTATATTGTTACTTTATTTTATGCACAAAACTCCAAGGTTGAAAGAAGTTGAAAATTTAGTGGCAGTTTGAAGGGAACACTGAGATTTGAGCCTATGTCTGTTTAACTCTAAAGCCCATGGCTTTATCCATGAGTTGTTACTACCTCAATGGATTTTATTCTAAAAAGCCTACATTTTTCTTACATAATAACTTAATGGAATCAGGATATGTGGAATATTGGAGCTTTAGCTTATGAGAAACAGATGTTTGAGGTATACGACCAAAGGTTGACTGGAAGACTCATTTCCCCTCACATTTTTCTTCGGTGAGATATCTTTAGGAAAAAAAAAAGTATTTTTATACTTTAATTCAGTTGAGAACATTATATAGGTTTTAAAGATAGAATATTTTTTTTAACAAAGGCCTTATGGTAGAGAAAGCAAGAGGTTTTCAGAAAATTTACCTTACAAATTAATAATAATAATCAAGTGCCTTTTCTTGAGAAGACCCAGATGATTTATAAAACATAAAGGTCAACAGCTTTGCACTCACACTTCAACCAGACCAAAAGACTAAGCAACACTGTGCAGCTTGCTGGAGTTTTCTCTATACAGCACTGGAATATTTGAGAGCTTTGTGTTGCAGATTCCAAACTCAATTTAATAATTAATCATTTAGGGAAGAAAAATCTAGGTTCTTGTTCTGCATTTAGAAAAGTACTAAATAAATAAATAAAAATAAAGTCTTTTATTTTCATTTACCTGGTCTCTACAGAAATCAAAATGTGGTGTTCTATTTGTTATAAAGCTATAGAAGCACATGCATATATGCAGCTTAATTTGAATTAATATGGGTATAATAATATATGCATGCATTTAAGTGTAGAAATTTATATTACTGGAATAAATCTGTTGGTTTTTAGACAAAAAGAGTTTTTTTCAGGAACCGTTTAAATTTGGTTTCTTTTACAATACCTTCTAGCCTGACTGGTGCTTCTGAATAAAAAGAATAACTAATTAGTGTGAAATCCTGTTTGAATAATAGGATTTCTGAGAAAAGAATTACCAGATTACTTTACATATCATAGTTATTTGTAAATTGTATAATTCCTCTAGAGGAACTAAAAATGTTTTTCTTTAAAGTTCTGATCTATTTTCTCAGTGACTTATTAATAAAAATTTGGACAAGGTTATATTCTTACAATTTCTGAGCTGAACTTTAGCCCTATATTGGCTTTAGCCTTAAGTTGGATGTGTATATTTAAGCCCGCATATCTCAGCTTCTTAGAGGACACTGGGAAGACATGATTACAGGCTGGAATGGACAGAGTCTTACAGCCACTTCTGTATGCAGAGGACTCTAGGCCAAACAGCTAATTGATGATGTCATAGAAGCAGCCCACCTATATGAGTATCATCTCTTTATTACTCCATACCACTTATACCCTTTTCTATTCATGACTCAGACTCTGAGCTTTTGAAATCTTTTCACTAAATAGCTTTTTATTTTGAGATAGAGTCCTGCTCTGTCACCCAGGCTGGAGTGCAGTGGCACGATCTCGGCTCACTGCAACCTCTGCCTCCTGGGTTCCAGCGATTCTCCTGCCTCAGCCTCCTGAGTAGCTGGGACTACAGGGATGTGCCACCACACCTGGCTAATTTTTGTATTTTTTAGTAGAGACAGAGTTTCACCATATTGGCCAGGCTGGTCTCGAACTTCTGATCTCCCAAAGCACTGGAATTATAGACGTAAGCCACTGTGCCTGGCCTGTAAATAGGATTTGTGGTAACTCTTGTGCATTGCCCAAATCTTAACCCAACTCTTAGGTTTTCTTACTCCCAAAGCAGCCTAAATTAGCTTTCCTTATAGCTGCAAGAACTGTATTTCTAAAGCTTACTAGTCTAGAATCAGATCACTTCATGTGCAAGTAAGAGGCATGTGAAGTGTGTAGGTGTGTTGGAAAAAGCAAAAGCCTAGATTTCAGAAGATATGGGTATCAATTTTGACTATGTTCTCAACTAGTCCTAGAATGAGGACCTTGAGAAAATCATTAAACTCAGATTAGTGATGCACCAGGTTGGCGCTATTTTTTCCTGCTTGTTTTTTTATTTGTTGTTTTTAAACAGAATTTCAGGGCTGGAAGAAATCATGGATTAGGGCAAAGGTCACAAATTTGTGTGTAGACTGAGGAGTCACAGGTAACACAGGAAATGGTTATCCTGTAAAATGAGAGGATGTAATGTAATCTTACATCAGATGCAATAGTGATGAGGATAGTAATCAGTTGAAGATACAGAAGAGGTAGTGGCTCACAGCTGGTCATTGTCATGTGGGAGTCTGCCCAAATTTGACTGATGGTAATATTTTTCAAGAGAAGACTGTAAATCTAGATTTGCTGTAAAATTTCCTGATTTCTAGGTGTTCTTAGGTATTGGGGGAAGAATGAAAATTACACCTGCCAAGAGAGTTGGTGTGCAAGTGATCAGTTAGGAATCTCTAGTAGAGGCTCAAGGGTGTCCTAAAAACTGCCTTTACCTGCAGAGTAAATCCCCTCAGAGCTCACCAGAGCACTGTACTCACTGCTCAGTACAGAACACTCCATGGCTATAAAGAGGACTGCTGAGGACATTTGTTGCTTTTTGTTATCCAATTTGTGTGAGCTTTGATTTTTGAGTCATGGTTCCTTCAAACCTTGCATAGTTGTGCCTGTAGAGAAGAAATTTCCAGAATCATTTTTTTTTCTCTGAAATACTTTGCACTTCTTTATGGCTTAGTAATGAATCTGCTAAGTGAACCAACAACCAAGATGGCATGTCAGATGATTTGTATCCAAATTTTACAGTAGCATGGAATGGCTATATTGAACAGAAGACTTTTGGTAGCAGCCACCTGGAGAATGATACTTTTGCCAATTAGCTAGCAAAAAGGACTTCAAAATGTAAAAATATTTCAATATAGGCTTTTAGAAAATAAAGAATAGATGGCTGAAAACCTCTGATTTACAAGCAAAGAGACAATGCAGCAGTGTCTTGAAGTGTTCTGCTTTGGGATGTTAACTCTGATCTCAGTTTCCTCATCTCTAAAAGAATATTATAATAGCAATATTTCTACCTATCTCCTTAGGGCTGTTGTGAGAATTTGATAAGTGTGACTGTGCATGAAAAATGCTTAGAAAAGTGTCTGCAACATCATAAGCACCAAACAAGTGTTAGCTATTATTTTGCCTGCTCCCTACACTATCTTGAACTTAATTGTACTTGCCCTCTTGAGGTAGTATCAAGATAGCTTTGTTTTGTGTAGATTCTTCAAAACTATATGTTGAAAGCATGCATGTATATATATGTGACTAAAAGCTGACTATTACCCATAAAAGATTGGCAAATTACTAAATTGGGCTTTTGTTAACATTGTTGTTTCCTGTTTCCTACTTAGTGTTTTGTGGGTTTAAACTGAGGATTGTTGTCAGCATTGCTGGATGTTTACATATCACAATAGTGCTGATTATATTATGTTTTCTTCCTAAGTAAGCAAAGTACTGACTTTAAAGAAATATTTAATGCTATAAAAGCAAATAATTAGTACAGCAAAGGTCAGTTAAATAGTGAAACCATTAGATTCAAAACTTAAATGTCAGCAGAGGCACAGTCTCCCAATTTGGGGCAATTATCTAGTTCATTGACTTTTGCTGTGATATGTATGTTATGATATGTATGCAAGGTAGGGCTTAGAGATGAAAATCTCATTCATTTTTTTTTTTTCGTTTGCTCTTCATTGCAACTTGCAGTAATGAAAAATTATGCCAAGGAAAATTTGCTCTGTATCTGAATTACTAAAACATAAAAACATGATGAAACATATGTACGAAAATGCTATTTGTTTTAAAAGAGAAAATGAGGACTGTTTTTTCATAGATGTGCTGGCATTGTTAATTTTAACAGTCTAAAATGTAGTAACCACATTGAAGTGTTTAACATGGTACATTAAAGTCAGATATTGATTCCACATTTCGCATTTCAAATAGTCTGAATATCTCACTATGAATGCAAAGACTAGGGAATAGTTTACAGGTTTTAGTGGTTTCTGCAAATGTGGGTTGAATTATTTCTGAATTGGTCTTATAACAAGAACTTAGAATGCAGTCCAGTTTTTAATCAACTTTTAACTTATAAAAATTACACCATTATTCTTCATGTAGCACAAAAACAGAACAATAACCCACGGCTTTTCTCTTAATTTTTAGTTTTAAAGTAAGTTGTCCTTTTTTTTTTTTCTTTTGAGATAGTCTTCCTCTGTTGCCCAGGCAGGAGTGCAGTGGCGGGATCTCCATTCACTGCAGCCTCCACCTCCCAGGTTCAAGTTCAAACCATTCTCTGGGACTACAGGCCGTGACATCACATCCATTTTTTGGGTTAAAAAACAATTTTTTTTTTTGCATTTGTAGTACACGGAGTTTTACCATGTTGAACAGGGCTGCTCTTGAATTCCTGGTCTGAACTGATCTGCTCTCCTTGGCCTACCAAAGTGCTGAGATTGCCTGCATGACCCACTCCATTCAGCCAGTTGTTCTTAAGCCAAGTTAAGAACATGACTGAGCACAAAGAAACAGATACAATGCTTCACACACATGCCATTTTAACTCCTCTTACTTTAGTTAATATTGGCAGGGTTTGCCAAACTATCAAACTGAACATTCCTTTTGATAGATACTATTCTATTTTTAATAGCCTTCATCATAAAGCAATTATTAGTTGATTCTTTTTTTTTTTTTTTTGGGACGGAGTTTCGCTCTTGTTACCCAGGCTGGAGTGCAATGGCGCGATCTCGGCTCACCACAACCTCCGCCTCCTGGGTTCAGGCAATTCTCCTGCCTCAGCCTCCTGAGTAGCTGGGATTACAGGCACACGTCACCATGCCCAGCTAATTTTTTATATTTTTAGTAGAGACGGGGTTTCACCATGTTGACCAGGATGGTCTCGATCTCTTGACCTTGTGATCCACCCGCCTTGGCCTCCCAAAGTGCTGGGATTACAGGCTTGAGCCACCGCGCCCGGCAATTATTAGTTGATTCTAACCTAGTTTGTATTTCATATCTTATAATTTTTTCATCAGTTATACAGTTCCTTTAACATAATTTATAGTTCAGTAGAGCAGTAAAATTATAGTAGAAAACACTGTAAGAGCTGTATAGGAGACCATATTTATTTTACATATATATTTATCTTGTCTGACAAACAAGATTGACTTAAATATCTAGATTTTTGGAAATGTTTGTCAATAGTTTAGATTGCTGATCTATGATCTAAAAGGGGAAAAGGCCATGTTTCTAATGGAATATTTTTAAAAACTGGTCTCTACTGTAAATTAATTTATCCAGCATCACCTACAAAATATGTGGTTGTCAGTAATTCTGTGCTTTTGCTTGATTGCAATCTCCATGAAAGTAGAGGCCATCTTGGCATCCTTAGCACGGCCTCCTCTGACCATTGTGATCTGGCTCCTTCCTCCTCCCCAGCCTCATGTCCTATCCTCTCCCTCACTAACTGCATTTCAGCTACAATGGCCTTCAGCTCCTGAAACACACTCAGCTCCTGTCCATCTCAGAGCCCTAGCTACCTCCTACTTATCCTTATCAAATCCCGGCATATTTCTCCTCACATCTAGCTCATTACAGTTGTCTATTTCCCTTGAAAGACTGTGAACATAGTGTAGATAGGATGCAAATTCTCCCTTGTTCATGGCTACGTTCCTGCTGTTGGGTGTAGTATCCTGCATGCAGCAGGAGAACAATATGTACTCACTGAATGAATGAATGAGTTTCTCACTTCTAACACAATGAATGCTTGGAAAATCAAATGCCAAATAAATTATTACTAAGCAAATATATTGGTCCAGAAACTTTTTCAGCTCTAAAATTCAAACTATTTTAGATAATGCATGTTCACTGTCAAATGTAATTATTTACATTTATATTTACATGCTAACTCTTTGTTCTTAAAGGATACAGTTCAGTAATTAGCTACAAATCTTAGCTGTGTCACATACTAGCCATATGAATTTTTACTTAAATATTTAAAGTCTTCTTTTGTAAAATGAAGATGATAAAGGTCTGCTAGTGTTGTGAAGCCTAAATGGGATAAGGTGATGCTTGGATTTGATAATTACTAAGAAAGCATATGTTATTTCTTTTTGTTTTTGTACAATGCATACTACTAACAATAGGCTTTCTTGCTCCTATTAGAGTGGCTGCCATATCAGGTAGTTATTGTGACCAGATTTCCTTCTTCTCAAGTGTTATGCTGTCTACAGAAACAGTATTTTCATATGTGATTGCAAATCACAAGAAGGATGATCTCATGATGTTGTTGAAATTGTAGCATGGGACCATGCTTTTGTGACTTGAGTTACTAAGCATTTGTGTGACTTCAGCAGAGTGATATAATTCTTCTGGGATTCTAGTCTACTTTTTAAAAGCTTGGAAAAAATAATCTCAGGATGGAAATTTTATGATTGTAACTCATATTTCTAATTCATTCCCTAGGTGGCTTAGTTGCTCTTTCAGACTTTAGAGCTGTAGGTTCAATGACAAACTTGCTTTTGTAAGTTGAGGACAGGGAGGTGATAGAAAAGGGTTGGCTATAATGCCAATATGGATAAAACAATGCTTGTAGCAGAGTGAACTCTAAAACACCTCATTGACTATTAGTTGATGTTTTCTTCCATTTTTTCCAAGCTCATTGTTAGGAGCAGAAATTTGGAATATAATCCAATAGTGAACTGATCATAGCCGTCTCAACCTATAAATGCTTGAGTTTTAGAAAATACTTTTAAATACTAAGGGTATTCTTTTATTTTCTTTTTTAATTCCAACTTTGATTTTAGATTCAGTGGGTACATGTGCATGTTCATTACATGGTATATTGCATGATGCAGACATTTGGGGTATGATCGATCCCATCACCCAGGTAGAGAGCATAGTACCTGATAGTTTTTCAACCCTTTCCTCACTCCTCCCTTCCTTTTCTAGTAGTCTCTAATGTCTATTGTTGCTATCTTTATGTTCACGGGTAATCAATATTTAGCTCCCACTTATAAGTGAGAACATGTAGTATTTGTTTTTCTGTTCTAAGGGCTTTTTTGATATAACCTTGTAGTTCTCAAGGATGGCTCCTTGTTCCCCATATAGCAGGATATGGCTCCCTCAGTCATTTTATTGTGTATTTATCATACAAACGTGGATAAGTATAAATGACGAGCAATGGCACATTTAGCATAGGCTCACAGGGAGATATTCAAAACCAGAAAGTGGAATTTGATACAGAAAGGGAGGGTGTACCCATACAAATAAGCAAGGGAAGGCAACTAATGAATAAAACATCTTTTTGGAAGTGCAGAAAAGTCAGTTGTGCCATGTTAAAGCTGTTGCCAGGCAACATATCTTTTCACAATAAACACTTGTGAGTCAGATAACTCATGGAGACACTGAATTGGCAACTGTAGCTGCTCTTAGGAAACTTCTGTAGGATAGAGAATGCTCACAATCATTTGCACAACATCAGAAATGCATCTCTTCTTGTAACAACTTTTCCTTTGAACCACATCATTTGTTTTTGTCTCTTCATGGGAATTTCCAGTCTTTATGTTTGAATCCCTCTTTATCTTGCAGGAAGCCAGGATGAGATGCAGATCAGGAACACATTCTTCACGGTCTAGGGCGGGGAGAATGTGGGCCTCCCACTTCAGGTGTGGAATGTGCAACTTGTGCAGAGGCGTTAATAAATAGGAAAAGCTGGGGTGATAAATCTGTGTTGTTGCAAGAGGAAACAAAAACAAACCTCCAAGTTTATTTATAAAATCAATTCAGTAATAGAATATCTACCAAACCTTGAACTCGAATCCTATCTCTTCCTCTTGGTTGTGAGGAAAGACAGAAGCAGGACACATCAGGAATAGTGATTGTCTTTTTGAGGATGGAATGAGATGACCTTGGGACCACCCACCCCTGTATTAGTAGAGCAGACTGAAAAAGCAGATTTTCAAACAGTAACTTGCTGTCTGATATTCCTGGCAGAAATACAAAAACATACTTCCATCTCAAATTTATGGCACCATAATGTATTCCCTCTAAGCTTTCCAGATCGTTCCCATTGCCAAATGTGACCAAAGCATAATCACAGCAACTAAACAAATTAAATGTTCGGTTAAAGACAAGCCTAAAAAAAAAAATGAGTAAGGGGAAGAAAAGCCCCCAGATTGATAATAAATTAATGCCATGTCAGCCTTTTTAGTCAGTGAACTCACAGCCAGGACTTCAAATTGCTGCTATGGTGCCATATCATGAAGTCTCCTACAGTACGGAGACTACAACCACACGCCAGTACTGGTCTCTAGCTCTGCTTTGGTATATGTAGCAACAATGGCCACCTTTAAAAATTAATTTTATATATTCTCATATTGTATTTTAAAATAAATATTGTATTTTATAATACCAAGATAATCAGCTTAGCAAGATATTTTATGTTAAAATAAATGAGATTTGAATATAGATATTTTATGTTAAGATAAATAATATTTGAATATTTCCCATGTTTATTAAATGAAATTAAATAGTTTTATGGTGAAAATTCCCTCCCTGTATGCTAAAGGTTAAAATTTTAAAACATACTTTCAGTTATTTTACTATTCTCCCATTGCTGATTTTTGTATGTACTAATTTTCAAAATTTGATTAAGAGTTAAATAATATGACAATTTCCTTTTGGGGGAAGGATTAATTAAGCTAATAAATACAGAAAAGCAGCAAGCCTTTCTTTTTCCTTTGGAAAACTTTGAAAAACAAAGTAAGCCTATTTTGTAGATTTCTACAAATTTTGGAGCTGGATATGGCACTTTGAATTTGTATATTCTAATTATTTCATGTAAAAGCTGCAGAAATCAAGATCTTGAAATATAAAATGACTCACAAGTTAATCAGTATGTTTTTTAGCTGACTCTAAAACTGAGATGCTGGGCTATTAGATTTAGCAATACTTGCTTATATATTATTTTTAAAAATGTATTGTAAAGGAGTAGGCCAACACTTTAAAACACAGAATAAAATGTATTAACCTGAAAAATTAGAAAGGAATAAAATGGCAATTTTATTTAAAAATAGAAAACTACATTTTATATTTTTCTTCACTTATTCAACATTTATTTATAAATAGATCAACAAATGTTGATCTAGAAAGAGACTAAATATTAGTCTTTAATATAAAGCTATAGGTCACAAATATTAAATACTTGTAGTAGGTAGATACTTTTATAGCTATTATTCACCCGACTAAGAATGGACATGCCTTATTGAATAATTTTTCCTTTTAGAAATTAAAAAAGATGTAAATTACAGGTCATTTAAAAAAGACTTTAAATACTGTTAGTGATTGATGTTAGTTTGTTTGGGACACTTAAGAAAGATAGTGCATTAAAATTGACAATCCAAATCTACAATTATGTGAGAGCTTTTCCTAGACCTAATGCATGCTACTATATATTGAAATATTATACTGTTGTACCTGGCAAATGAGTTAATCATCTTAATGCATAAATCTTGGACAGGAAAGTAAACTTATTGATCAATGAAATATAGATAGTAATAATACTTGCTATAAACATTCACACATGGACAAGATTAAATCACAAATAGGAACTTATTGTCAATTGTAAAATATGATTCAAATATAAGGAAGAATTCTACTCCTTATGTATAAATATAAGGTACCAAAGAACAATGTTGAGCCTTCTTTGTATTGTCTCAATGGCAAATAATTAGCAGAAAATTGATGTAGAAAAGATATTTTGATTAAGAAGTATTACATTACACAAATATCTTTGACTTTTATGACTGCCTGGGCACTTGAACATATGAGAAAAAAATGTATGTTTTTGGCCCTTGGTTTCTTGTTATTTGTCCATGAAGTTTTCCCACATTTCTTACAGTTTTAAAAATATAAGACATAAAATATATATTCTGAATAGACTTAAGTTTTTACTACAAATTATGTTAGAATAGAAATAATAATTAATTTTGTTACAGAAATTCATATCAAATTATAATAATTTTAGCGTATCTTTTGTAACTGGATGTTTCTCCTATTGCTTTAAAGCTAATTTAGGCCACATTATATACAAAATTAAATCTTACTTTTATAGCTACACCCTTGGGGTTCAATGAAAAGGCTTTATGAGCTAGAAATTAAAAGTACTGGTAGAAAATACTATTACATTATACCAGCTATTATTAAGGCAATTTACAAAGTTGGTGCTAAAACTATGTACATTTTTCATTGTTAGTCCTCATATATTCACTAAACCCATGGGACTGTTTGGTATATAATATGGCAAATAAAATCAATTGAAAAGCAAACAGCAAGTCAATGGCATTTATCACAAAAGAAAATTACACTATACTAACTGCAACATTTATTTAACCCAATATTGTTATGAATTATATTACATTTATATTAAATGATTCTAGGACGACATTTGGGCACTACATTCTTTAGCTATAAATGAATATGTTTTTATTCTGCCATTTTCTTCCCTATGAAATGGGAAAAATGATAAAATTTTTGAGAGTGTATACTTTTTAAAAAATTTACTCCTGATTTTATCACTTTCATGTAGTTTTACAAAAGTCTGGTTTTTTTGCACACACACATTTTTGTTGTGTGGAAGTCAAATTTGAAATATGTTTGATAATTTAAATAGGATTAAGAGGTAATAAAGCTAGATAATATAAAGACAAAAATTACTTATTTCAATTTATTTGAAAAGGTTAATATTTAAATTGCTATAATACAAGCATGCATATGCAAAGATGTTATTTTGTCATTTTAAATTTTATGTGTTAAAATGATTTGTAGTTATTCCTTATTATTCTGTGAGTATGGAAACTATTTAAAAATCATATAGCTTTGAGATATTACTGACTTTATTTTATTAACTACATCATGTAATTTTGGTGATATACATTGTTATGATGTTTCATAATGAAAAAATTAAGGACAATATTTGCTTACAACACAGAAACAAAATGGCTATTAACTGATTATTAACAATTGTTTATTGTTAATAAATAATGAAATATTTATTATTAACAATTTAATGTTCTGCTTGATAAATAATTGACATATAACACCTCTCAAAGTTTCCTTTTTGTATTCTTATGCAAGAGTGATATTTTCACATGTAAGCATCCTTTTTGGTTTATTCTACTCACTATGGTTTATACTTTTGAACACATTGTTGTAAGTATACTATAGGTTAATAAAAATAGAGTTATTTTTATTTGGTGTCCAACATCAGGGTTAGAAAGAAGAAGGGAATTATTTTAAAATATAAAACAAGTGACCAGTAAGAATGCAATAAAAACAATGGAGCTTTTTCCAAATCAGAATAATCCAATCTTTTGTGAGATACTTGTCAGGCCAAAGCAAGGCTAAGAAATTCCGAATTCAGTTGCATATCACACTGTGTGAATTGGGCCAAATGTAAGACCACAGGAGATGGGCTTCTGATGAACTAACTAGAGAAAGCATGCCTACTTAGGGGCAAGCAAATGGAGAAATTTAAAAACCACCATGAGGCCAAAGCAAACCCTTCTGAAGGCTGAATTCACTTGAGGGGGTTACCACATAGCAATCTCTGAAAGTTTAGCTTCACATTCTCTGTGTAACACTGTGTATATGTGGTCTAAGTTTCTGGCCAGAAAGTTGCTAAATTGATGAAGAATGTGAAGGGCACCATAACTTTCCAGAATGGCAATTCCACTAGATTTCAGACTGATGTGTTACAAATAGAGTAGAAACCTACTACATACAGCCTGTGGATACTTTAGATACTTTTTTAGATTTTGGTTGACTAATAGGTAACTCTTGGTGAAGACAAACTAAGGCTTACAAATGATACATGCCACTAATGAATTATTTAAAAGTTCTATGTACTTATTAGGACAATTTTCATTTTGTTCAGAACATAAGGAAAATCAATTTTTAATTATTTACCTGGAAAAGCTAAAATGATTTGCTTTACCATATTTCCATATTTATAGCTCTAGCAAATAATTAATGTAACTAATTTGATTGCATGGAAAGTAATTCAATTCTATAACATCTACAACAATTAAAATTTTCAAGGACCATAAATTATGAGAATAGAATAAGGCATAATAATGTGTGAAATTTTAACTAAAATGCTTCTGAAAAAGAGAATTAGTTTTTATATATTAAATCTTAGAAACATTACTTTATAATTTTATAATAAAACATTTTATTGTTTTAAGTTTAAGAATTACAATTTGGATGTAACTTTTGAATAGTTCTATATAATGTTAATAATATATATTACTTAGCAAAAATATTCTGACTTTCTATTCATTGGTTTCATTGGAGCCTTTGATCCATATGAACGATTCCATCAACAGGAACAGCCAAAATATTTAAAATAAATTATATACATTATTAACATTATGTAGAACTGTTGATCCAGGAATTTATTTGCTCTTAAGAAGTAAGACTGAAGATCAAAGCTCTATATTTATGTTGAAAAAGAAGATAGCCATAGAGTTAACATTTAATTCCCTAAACAATTATTATATCCCTTAACAATTAGTTCACATGCTTTTCTGGTGTCTCTAAATGAATGATTTTAAAATATGACTAATAAGTAAATGGGGGAGAAAGACTACATTACTTAGGAATTTTATTAGGCTGTCAATTTAAATACTCATTCCTCAGGCAAAGTGCAACTTCACATTTAAATAAATGTATATTAAACACTTTAAATTGGTAGCATCAACTCTTCCCTGGGGTATGAATCATTTAGACTTTTTTAGTACACTGTTGTAAAGCATAGCATTACACTACATTACACTACATTAATCTAATATATTAGTATCTCTGATTTTAAATTCATCGAGAGGTAAAAATATGTCTGATGTGTTTAAGAAAGAAATTCAAAACAGCTATACGAGTAGTAAAATTATTTTTTCTGTTACACCCAGAGAAATACAGTTGTTTTAATATCAACTGTATCAACGATTTAGTCTAATTGTTAAAGCAACAAAACTTTTAAACTTGCTCTATTAAATCATCTTTAATATCTAAATCATTAGCCAATTAAATTTAATCATTTATTTACACAAGAATTCCCAATAAAAATGCATGTGATTTTGTTCCATACCTTTGGTCTTGTTGGGAATGTAAACTATATGCGTTAATGTTACAACAAATAACTTTTGAACACATCAGAAAATCAAATTATGAGAGGAAGTTGAAATAAGATATTTGCTCTAGCATATAATTTTTTTCTACTGAAAGCTCAGATTTAAAACATTCTAATTATACTGATTTGTTATTTTCAAAGGCTAGTGCAGTACCAAATATTCCTGGGGTTATTTGGTTTTAATAATTAAAAATTTTAATAGTGAGCTCTTTAATACAAAGCAGATAACATCCACACATTGCTAATGGATTAAGAACAAGTAGGGAAACTACTAATTCTATAACTAGAGGAAATTATTTAATTTTAATTTACTACATTTGAAGATTGATGAAAATGGCATTGTTTGTTTAAAATGTTAATAAATCATTTGCCATGGGTAACTCTGAGTATAGTGAATACTTAAAATAGATATGTAGATTATTTGTTTACTAACCTACCGAGGTTATTTGTAATCAATAGTGTATTAATATTATGTTAAATGAAAGGATCAAGAGTAAAGAAATTGCAGATAAGATGCTCATTACAGATAAAATTATGAATACAAATTATAAAGATAAATTTCTTTATTTTTGTAGACCCTTTAATGTTCAAAAACATACAGTGACTCACCAAGTCTACTAAATGTTTACTTCAAGACTGATAGGTCACCAATTTTTCATAAATTAAATATATGTACTCACGTTGATTTTTAAAAAACATACCAATGAATTTAAATTAGTTTGTAAAATGTTAGGCAAATCGAATTTGAAGTCTCCCTACTTTGAATATCTACTTGTCTAGATTTTTTCCACCTGCTGTCATGTGTTAATTTTTTTTAAAGCTTCATCTATTTGCAAAAAAAGAAAGAAATTGGTATTGTCTTGTGTTGTTTCATCCTTAAAGCGAAACCATTTGCAAGAAAATTATAGGTCCCCAGTGTTGAGCTTCTTTGCATATTAATTTTGTTAGCCTTACCTCCTGTGGTCTTTAGTTCTGGAAGGCCTATTAGATAATACACAAGATAAATTTTTCCCTTGTATCATTGAGCTAGTAGAAAATACATCCATTTTCTCTTAAAACTGAAATTTGCAGTACAAGTCACGCATATTTTCCCCCATTTTACAAATAGAGATTTATTTAATTAAGCATGTTAAGCACCGTAATAGTCAATATTAGTTGTATTCCTGTAACCCAAGTTCTTGAGAATATATATTAATGTTAAGTAAATACAAGTATTGCACAGTATACAAAACTAGTTAATGTAATACCATAAAATGGGAATTTTGAATAAAAGTCTAAAATCGTTAAGAATTACTTTTTACTATAAATAAGTTATAGTTCAAGCAAGTTTAGAAAAGCAGACCATGCATGTATATTAGAAATATAATTATTAAAAAAATAAACAATCCATTTTAAACAGAAATCACCCATTGTGAGCCACGTAAGTATATAAAGGTTATATTTAACAGAGGACATCCATTTGTCACTTTCGAAAATTCCAGATGTTACTCCTTTGTTTCCTCTTTTCACAACATTTTATGTACACCTCAAATTGGCTTACACTGCTTAGGTTGATCTTATTTGAATGCTAGTATTTCAAATATTTCTAAATTTAACTTAAAAGTATTGAAACTAATATATGTGATTATGACAATAAAGGTAGAATATAAAATAGCAAAATCATGATTTAAATTGTTGTTAGTTATTTGTTGGAAGTTCAACTAATTAAGAATAAAGAGTGTAGAGTGAATTTCTAAAAGCTTTCAATTTTAAAAAATGGGTACTGGGCTTTTAGTCAGAACACCAAAACTATACGTATAAAGGCAAGAGGAATACTGCATGTTCTTGAGAAGAGGCTCAGGGGTTTATACTCTGAGAGTTTTATGAAATTTAAGGGTAATTTCTGTTTTTCAGATTTTTTTTGCAGTCGTAAGAAAGCAGCAGTAAAAATATTGTTACCTAAGCCAAAAAATAATTATTTTGCATATGTCATTTAAAACAAATCAGTAATAATTTGATAAAGTTTTAACCAGAGCACCAATAGATTTTTATATTAGTATCTTTTAATTTTATGAACTTATAACTTAATGATAAGAGAATTTTATCAACTTATAACTTAATAATAGGAGGATTTAATGATAAGAGAAAGCAAAGTGCTATTTGTTTAAAATAATATATCTAATGTTTATTTATTGCTAATAAAACTCTGTTAGAACTCTTGGAACTTAGAATGTAGCTTCAGTAGGTCAAAGTCAAGAATAAACTAGAAACAGCCATTGACATAACCTCTTTATCTGAATGTAAGGTCATATTAACATGCTCTTTTCAATGTATTTTTTAAAATAATATTATATCGAAGTAAAAACTAAAAATGAACTTTTACAATGTAAAAATCATGTTTTAAAATCCAAAAAAGTATTTTGATGGAGCCAGGAAACTCTTACTTCTCTCTAAAATGTGTATTCTTTTTAACAACGTGAGTAGAAGAATCATAGACTATGTATATTTCAGAAATAAGCCAAAACACAGTTTAATTCATAGTGTTTAAAAAAAATTTTTATTTTAATTGGTTATTCATATTATGTTTTAAGGAAAAAATGGGCCAAATACTTGAGGAATGAAAATTACCACCTTTTTGTGTGTAAACTTTTAATAGGTTTTGTTTTCTTGCTATCAAAATATGCTTTATTTTCTATTATGAGGCTCATAGATATTACAATTATACTAGCAGTTTAATAATATGTTCTTCTATGCTCTCTAACTTTATTGCTTTGTTTATATAACTGCTGAGGAAAACATTATCCAGAGAAATTATTTTAACCTTTATATATCTGATCAAAGTATAGAAGTCAAAAAGCAGGGCCATCTTATTAGAGATATTCTTGAGAATGTCCTACAGGTTTATTTAGCTCTCTGGAGGGCCTCTTACAGCAATAGAAATATTGGAAGAGAAGGTTAGAGAGAGACCTACTGTGAAATATTCTTCCAAGAAAGGGGGTCACTGCAGACCCCACCACTTTTTTACTTCTTTACTAGAATAAACTAGAAATAGCCATTTCTAGAGGAGCAAATAATTTTTCAATCCTAAATGAATTTCAATTCATTAATTTATTTGCTCTCTCATTGATTCTAGGACTGGGGAAAATGCATCAAATATGTGATGTGATCCCTTGGCTTTTATTTATAAGGAATGTGAATGTTTTTAATACATAGATAAACTTGGCAAATAAATACTTTTAAATTTTTAAATAGTTGCTTCATTTAAATGTTAAATTGCATATTTTAATTCAGTTATTTGCTGAACTCAAGGATATGGTTTTTAGGTCTTAGGCTTTTATCCTAAGAAGCTTAAAATGCTGCATCTACCAAGTTTCCTCAAATTTAAAATAACTATGTCACTTTGGTCCTTGTGTGAGCTACTCCTTGTACATCTTGTTCATTCGTAACTCTTTTCATTATGCTCAATTAGTTTAAAATTTTCTCTCATTTCTGCCTCCAAAACTAATTAATGTGCTTTTCTTAATATCCAATTGAAGCCATACTTCTTTAACCACTGACCAGTTTTCCTTTTTCTCATAACTGTGAAATTGATATATTTATTATATATTTATGTTACTTCATAGTATCAGGTAATCATTTTATTTACTCATGTCTTAGCTTCATAACTTAAATGTATGTTTCCTGGTCATAAGGGCCTGGTCATAGAATTTTTAGGTTGCAGAACTTAAAATTAGAACAAAACCTCCTATTATTGATTTCTCTTATCTGGTCTTCTTTTCATAACACATTATCATGATCAATGATATGATGGCAACAAAAATGGGGAGTCATTTTGGATTTGCATTATTATTTTACTTGTCTAATTATTAAACTTCCAATCAAAATTAAAACGTGGCAGGATGCAATGTAAGTCAGGTTCCTTCATATATGCATGTGGTAGCTATTAGAAGCTTGCATAGTCCTTAATGTGAATTGAAGACACTTGAGTTAACCATCTGTTTCTTCATTGTTGCCACAGTGTTTCATAAACGTCTAGGCATTAAAAATGATTTTAAAAAATCATTTACGCCAATGTGGTTATTAATTTTATTTTATGGTATCTTAGTACCTTGTATTTCATTTATTTAAACAAACTAATAATATAGGTTATTTATCTCAACAATAATTCACCTACACTTCATTTACCTTCATATAGCATATTATGTCTTTGATATTTCTTTAAAAAACATTAGGTATGTATTGCTTTGGAGTTGCAGTCTATTAAAAAACAAATCATCAGCTAACTTTATAAACTTGGTTACAGAAAAATGTAAGATAATATTGACATTTATACCCTTAATATTAATGTACTCAAAGTCATGTTTTACTAAGTATATTTACATTAGAAATATTTTGTCTCAAAATACAAGGGAATATATACAAATGACTTCTCTCAGAGTAATGTATTAGAAACCTCTTTTTTGGGTTTTCAAGATGGCGCAGTAAGAAGAACTTGGGATCGCAGCTCTCAGTGAATGCTCAGAGGGTGAGTCAAAGCTGCATTTCCAGACAGATCTTTGTTGCCCACAGAATGGGACAAGTCCCAAGTGTAGGAAAGATATGGGATGCAAGCGCAGCTGGTTTGGCTGTTGCAGCTGCTTAAGCCGGCGCCGCAGTGCAGGCACTCCCCAACAATCTGCACAAAACACACAGGCCCGGGTGCCCTGCTAAATTGGCAATCTGAGATTTGGGAGGGCAGATTAGCATATCCATCTGATTAAATGGGACTTGGACAGTGAGCCAGACCAGGAGATTCCTGGGAAGTGGCGTTTAAGCCAGTGCAGTGGCCAGCTGCATGGGAAATCACACAGATCCCAGTGCTCTAACAGCAGGCGACCGAAACACCTGGGAGAGAGCCATCCATTCAAATTAAAAAAAAACAAAACAAAAACAAAGGCGCTCTGAGGCAGGAAGCCAGGTGAGCAAGCTCAGCGGGTTTCACCCCCACAGGGACAAACAAAATGGCAACACGAAATGCTCCGGGTGGAGAGTTTCACTGCAAGCACAGCTGAACCCAAAATGGTGCAGCTCAGTGGGAAAGGGGCGTTCACCATTACCGAGGATATCTGCCCCTATGGAGGTACATGCCCATTGCTGACACAGCCTGCCATTGCCGAGGCAACACGCCATAACAGAGAGACTCCGCTGCAGGGCAAAGCTGGTGGAAGCAGGGCAGAGCCTGCCACAGAGCCCGCAGCTACATGGCTGAGCCCGCAGCAACAAAGCCCACACCACATCAGCAGGGTGGAGACTCGGCAGGCAAATAGTGACTAGACTCCCTCCTAGCTGGGCAGGATAGTGCCACAGACACTCATAAAGAAAGCCCCAACCCCCCCAAGAAAGAGCATCTGAGGAGAAACGGGGTTCTAAGGCTTGTGCTGCAGCAGAATTAAATGCACCTGCCTAACAGCCCTGAATGAACAATGGAGCTCAAAGCTCAGCACCTGAGCTCCTATAAAGTACAAACTATCTCCTCAAGTAGCTCCCTGACCCCTCTATATCCAGAGTCACCTCAAAAAGAACTGATCAGACTGACATTAGGCGGGAAACATTCTGGGACAAAGATAGCAGAAGAAGAAACTGGTAGCATACCTCACTGTTCTGCAGCTGCTACAGGTGTACCCCAGAGAAACAGAGCCTGGAGTGGACCTCAGCAGTCGTACAGCAGAGGGGCTAGACTGGTAGAAGGAAAACCAAGTAACTGAAAGACCTCATAATCAACATTCTGGGCGTCCACTCAGAAACCCAATTCAAAAGTCAGCAACTACTCAGATGACAGGTGAATAAATCCACAAATATGGGAAGAAACCAGTGCAAAAAGGAGGAAAACATCCAAAACCAGAACACCTTGCCTCCTACAAAGGACCAAAACTCCTCACCAGCAAGGGAACAAAGCTGGACGGAGAATGACTGTGACAAAGTGATGGAATTAGACTTCAGAAGGTGGGTAATGAGAAACTTCTGTGAGCTAAAAGAACATGTTCTAAATCAATGCAAAGAAACTAAGGAACTTGAAAAAAGATTTGAGAAAATAATAACAAGAAAGGATAACTTAAAGAGAAATATGAATGAATTGAAGGAGCTAAAAACACAATACGAGAACTTTGTGAAGCATGCATAAGTTTCAACAGCAGAATTGACCAAGCAGAAGAAAGAATATCAGAAGTCAAAGATCAACTCAATGAAATAAAATGAGAAACCAAGATTAGAGAAAAAAGTACAAAAAGGAATGAACAAAGTCTCAAAGAAATGTAGGGCTATGTGAAGAGACATAACCTACATTTGATAGGTGCACCAGAATGTGATGAAGAGAATGAATCCAACTGGAAAATACTCTTCAGGACATTATCCAGGAAAATTTCCCACACCTAGCAAGGCAGGCCAACACTCAAATGCAGGACATACAGAGAACACCACAAAGATATTCCGCAAGAAGAGCAACCCCAAGGCACATAATCGTCAGATTCAACAAGGTTGAAATAAAAAAGAAACTACTAAGGGCAGCCAGGGAGAAAGGTCGGGTCACCCACAAAGGGAAGCCCATCAGACTCACAGCAGATCTCTCAGCAGAAACTCTACAAGCCAGAAGAGAGTGGGGGCCAATATACAACATCCTTAAAGAAAAGAACTTTCAACCCAGAATTTCATATCCAGCCAAACTGAAATTCAGAAGTGGAGGAAAAATAAAATCCTTTGTGAACAAGCAAGTACTCAGAGATTTTGTTACCACCAGGCCTGCTTTACAAGAGCTCCTAAAAGAGGCACTACATATAGAAAGAAACAACCAGTACCAGCCATTCCAAAATCACACTAAATGCTAAAGAGCATCAACATAATGAAGAATCTACATCAACTAATGGGCAAAACAGCCACTTAGCATCAAAATGGCAGTATCAAATTCACACATAACAATATTAACCCTAAATGTAAATGGACTAAATGCACCAATCAAAAGACACAGACTGGCAAATTGGATAAAAATCCAAAACCCATCAGTGTGCTGTATCCAGGAAACCCATCTCACATGCAAGGATACACAAAGGCTCAAAATAAAGGGATGGAGGAAGATTTACCAAGCAAATGGAGAGCAAAAAAAAAAAAAAACAGGAGTTGCAATTCTCATCTCTGATAAAATAGACTTTAAAGCAACAAAGATCAAAAGAGACAAAGAAGGCCATTACATAATGGTAAAAGGATCAATACAACAAGAACAGCTAACGATCCTGAACATATATGGACCCAATGCAGGAGCACCCAGATACATAAGGCAAGTTCTTAATGACTTACAAAGAGACTTAGACTCCCACACAATAATGGTGGGAGACTTTAACACTCCACTGTCAATATTAGACAGATCAACCAGACAGAAAATCAACAAGGATATCCAGGGCTTGAACTCAGACCTGGAGCAAGCAAACCTGATAGACATTTACAGAACTCTCCACCCAAAATCCACAGAATACACATTCTTCTCAGCACCACATCACACCTACTCAAAACTTGACCACATAATTGGAAGTAAAGCATGACCAACAAATGCAAAACAACTGAAAACATAAGAAACAGCCTCTCAGACCATAGTGCAATCAAGATAGAACTCAGAATACAGAAACCAACCCAGAACCACACAGCTTCATGGAAACTGAACAACTGGCTCTTGAATGTTGACTGGATAAACAATGAAATGAAGACAGAAATAAAGAAGTTCTTCGAAACCAATCAGAACAAAGACACAACATGCCAGAACCTCTGGGACACATTTAAGGCAGTCTCTAGAGGAAAGGATATAGCAATAAGTGCCCATATGAGGAGAATGGAGAGATCCAAAATTGACAAGCTATCGTCAAAATTGAAAGAGCTAGAGGAGCAAGATCAAAAAAACTCAAAACCCAGCAGAAGACAAGAAATAACTAAGATCAGAGCTGAACTGAAGGAGATTGAGACATGAAAAACCCTCCAAAAAATCAATAAATCCAAGAGCTGGTTTTTTGAAAAGATCAACAAAATAGACAGACCACTAGCCAGATTGATTAAAAAGAAAAGAGAGAACAACCAAATAGATGCAATAAAAAATGATAAAGGGGAAATCACCACAGATTCCACAGAAATTCAAACCATCATCAGAGAATATTACAAACAACTCTATGCACATAAACTAGTAAACCTGGAAGAAATGGATAAATTCCTGGACTCCTGTGTCCTCCCAAGCCTAAACCAGGAGGAAGCTGAAACTATGAATAGACCAATAACAAGGTCAGAAGTCAAGGCAGCAATTAAGAGCCTACCACACAAAAAAAAGCCCAGGTCCAGACGGGTTCACAGCCTAATTCTACCAGACACACAAAGAGGAGCTGGTACCATTCCTTCTAAAACTATTCCAAACAATCCAAAGAGAGGGAATCCTTCCCAAATCATTTTACGAGACCAACATCATTCTGATACCAAAACCCGGCAGAGACCCAACAAGAAAAGAAAACTTCAGGCCAATATCCATGATGAACATAGATGCAAAAATCTTCAATAAAATATTGGCAAGCCGATTGCAACGCAAATCAAAAAACTTATTCATCATGATCAAGTAGGATTCATCCCGGGGATGCAAGGCTGGTTCAACATACGCAAGTCTATCCACGTAATTAACCACATAAACAGAACCAAAAACAAAAACCACATGATTATCTCAATTGAAGCAGAGAAGGCATTTGACGAAATTCAACAGCCCTTTATGCTAAAAACCCTCAATAAACTCGGTATCGATGGAACGTATCTCAAAGTAATAAAAGCTATTTATGACAAACCAACAGCCAATCTCATACTGAATGGGCAAAAACTGGAGGCATTCCCTTTGAAATCCGGCACTAGACAAGGATGCCCTCTTTCACCACTCCTATTCAACATAGTACTGGAAGTTCTAGCCAGAGCAATCAGGCAAGAAAAAGAAATAAAGGGTATTCAAATAGGAAAGGTGGAAGCCAAATTGTCTCTATTTGCAGATGACATGATAGTATACCTAGAAGACCCCATTGCCTCAGCCCCAAAACTCCTGAAACTGATAAGCAGCTTCAGCAAAGTCTCAGGATACAAAATCAATGTGCAAAAATCACAAGCATTCGTCTACACCAATAACAGACTTAAAGAAAGCCAAATCAAGAACGAACTGCCATTCACAATTGCTACAAAAAGAATAAAATACCTTGGAATACAACTCACAAGGAACGTAAGGGACCTCTTCAAGGAGAACTACAAACCACTCCTCAACGAAATCAGAGAGGACACAAACAGATGCAGAAACATTCCATGTTCATGGTTAGGAAGAATCAATATCGTGAAAATGGCTATACTGCCCAAAGTAATTTACAGAATCAATGCTATCCCCATCAAGCTACCATTGACTTTCTTCACAGAACTGGAAAAAACCACCATGAACTTCATATGGAACCAAAAGAGAGCCCGCACAGCCAAGTCAATTCTAAGCAAGAAGAGCACAGCTGATGGGCATCACACTACCGGATTTCAAACTATACTGCAAGGCTACAGTAATCAAAACAGCATGGTACTGGTACCAAAACAGAGATATAGACCAATGGAACAAAACAGAGGCATCAGAGGCAACACAACATATCTACAACCATACAATCTTTGATAAACCTGACAAAAATAAGCAATGGGGAAAGGATTCCCCTTTTAATAAATGGTGTTGGGAAAACTGGCTAGCCATGTGCAGAAAGCAGAAACTGGACCCCTTCCTGACACCTTACACTAAAATTAACTCCAGATGGATTAAAGACTTAAACATAAGACCTGCACCATAACAACCCTAGAAGGAAATCTAGGCAAAACCATCCAGGACATAGGAGTAGGCAAGGACTTCATGAACAAAACACCAAAAGCATTGGCAACAAAAGCCAAAATAGACAAATGGGACCTAATCAAACTCCACAGCTTCTGCACAGCAAAAGAAACAGTCACTAGAGTGAATTGGCAACCAACAGAATGGGAAAAAATTTTTGCAGTTTACCCATCTGACAAAGGGCTGATATCCAGAATTTACAAAGAACTCAAACAGATTTACAGGAAAAAAACAAACAAGCCCATTCAAAAGTGGGCAAGGGATATGAACAGACACTTTACGAAAGAAGACATATATGAGGCCAACAATCATATGAACAAATGCTCATCATCACTGGTCATCAGAGAGATGCAAATCAAAACCACATTGAGATACCATCTCACGCCAGTTAGAATGGCGATCATTAAAAAATCTGGAGACAACAGATGCTGGAGAGGATGTGGAGAAAAAGGAACACTTTTACACTGTTGGTGGGAGTGTAAATTAGTTCAACCATTGTGGAAGACAGTGTGGCGATTCCTCAAGGCCTTAGAAATAGAAATTCCATTTGACCCAGCAATCCCATTACTGGGTATATATCCAAAAGACTATAAATCATTCTACTATAAGGACACATGTACACGAATGTTCATTGCAGCACTGTTTACAATAGCAAAGACCTGGAATCAACCCAAATGCCCATTGATAATAGACTGGATTGGAAAAATGTGGCATATATACACCATGGAATATTATGCAGCAATCAGAAATGATGAGTTTGTGTCATTTGTAGGGACATGGATGAATCTGGAGAACATCATTCTCAGCAAACTGACACAAGAACAGAAAATGAAACACCGCATATTCTCACTCATAGGCGGGTGATGAAAAATGAGAACACATGGACACAGAAAGGGGAGTACTAAATATTGGGGTCTATTGGGGGGAAAAGGGGAGGGCCAGTGGGAGGGGGAGGTGGGGAGGGATAGCCTGGGGAGAGATGCCAAATGTGGGTGAAGGGGAGAAGGGAAGCAAAGCACACTACCATGTGTGTACCTACACAACTGTCTTGCATGCTCTGCTCATGTACCCCAAAACTTAAAATCCAATAAAAATTAAATATAAAAAAAAGAAAAGAAAATTCCATTTTCTGAGAAGAAATCCAAGCCAAGTGCAGAAATTTCCACACATAATGAGGAGCTGAATATCAATTCCCAAGAGAGTGGGAGAAACATCTCCAGGACATGTCAGAGGTCTTCATGGCAGGCCCTCCCATCACAGGCCTGGATGCCTAGGAGGAAAAAGTGGTTTTGTGGGCCCCACCTAGGGGCCTAGGAGGAAAAAGTGATCTCTGTGCTATGTGCAGCCTAGGGTCTTGGTGCCTTGGTGCCATGGCTGAAAGGGGCCAACAGAGAGCTGTAGATGTGGTTTCAGATGGTACAAGCACCAAACCTTGGCAGCTTCCACATGGTGTTAAGCCTTCAAGTGCACAGAAGTCAAGGATTAGGGTGTGGGAACCTCCACCTAGGTTTCAGAGGATATATAAAAATGTCTGGTTGCCAGGCAGAAGTTGCTGCAGGGGCAGGACTCTCATGGATAATCTCTGCTAGGGCAGTGCAGAAGGGAAATGTGGGATTTGAGCCCCCACACAGGGTCCCTACTGGGGCACTGTACAGCTCAGAGAAGAGGGCCACAATCCTCCAGTCCCCAGAATGGTAGATCAACCAAGAGCTTGCACAGTTTGCCTGGAAAACCTGTAGGCACTCCATGCCAGCCGGTGAAAGCAGCCAGAAGGAAGGCTGTCCCCCACAAAGCCACAGGGGTGGAGCTGCCCAAGACCACGAGAAACCACCCCTTGCATCAGTGTGACTTGGATGCAAGATATAGGGTCAAAGGAGATCATTTTGTATCATTAAGATTTGACTGCCCTGCTGAATGGGGCTTGTAGCCCTTGTACAGGGCTGATAGCCCCCTATTTTGGCCAATTTCTCCCATTTCGAATGGCTGTATTTACTCAATTCCTTTACTTCCATTGTATCTATGAAGTAACTAACTTGCTTTTGATTTTACAGGCTCATAGGTGGAATAGACTTGCCTTGTCTCAGATGAAACTTCAAACTCTGGACTTTTGAATTAATGGTGAAATGAGTTAAGACTTTGGGGGACTGTGGAGAAGGATTGATCAGTTTTGAAATGTGAGAATATGAGATTTGGAAGGGACCAGGAGTGGAGAAATAGGGTTTGGCTCTGTGTCCCCACCCAAATCTCATCTTGTAGCTCCCATAATCCCCAAGTGTTGTGAGAGGGACCTGGTGGAAGATGACTGAATAATGGTGTGGGTCTTTCCTGTGCTGTTCTTGTGATAGTGAATAAGTCTCATGAAATCTGATGGTTTTAAAAATGGGAGTTTCCCTGCACAAGCTCTCTCTTTGCATGCTGACATCCATGTAAGACATGACTTGCTCCTCCTTGCCTTCTGAATAGCAAATATTTACTTACAGTTATTTTTACATTTAGATGTAGACTATAGGGCATATAATGTTTTTCTATGCTTGAGAGGAAGAAGAAGAAAGAGGAAGATGTGAAGGAGAAGGAAACAGAAAAAGGAGAAGTGAAAGGAAGAGAAGAAGAAGGAGAAAGAGAAGGAGAAGAACAAGTGGAAGAGCAGCTGAAAGACAGAATGCAATCTCTATGCAAACAGCAACTTGCCATCTGTGTTTACTCCTCTATGTGTGTGACTTTAGAAAAGTTGTTTCACCTTTCTTAGTCTCAGTATTCTCACCTGCAACAGACTCTTCACTAACAGGAGAAAACAACTTTGGGCATAGGAAATGTTCCTCAAAATAAGAATAGAATATTTCAAATATGTTTCATAAATCACTTAAGTTAATAATACCATAATATAATTACACATCTAGATTTTATGGAAAACTACTCTGAGACTATACTTGTGTAATTTGTCTTTGCATTATGTTATCTACATGTGTATATGGTCACTTGTAAGTCCATATTCATACTTATATTAAAAGGGCAAACTTTGAGAGTGCTAATTTAGTCATTCTGACTAATTATTTCAGAAAAGGGAGAATGTTAACGTAATAGGCAAACGTTTAGCTCATATTAATAAAAATGATACATTACTGAATCTCAACATTTTAGAAGGAACTCTTAATTTTTAATGAAACATTCAAGAATGGAATTCTCATTAACCTTGGACATCCTCCAGATGCTTCTTTGATAATATTAACTACCTTAAACACCATGTGGTTTCAGCTTACTGACCCATATAATACATGGTGTGAATGCATATGTGAAAGTTGAAATCAAAGTTTGGGAAAGGTGGGTTGCCCAAGTCAGATGAACCTCTACAGATGCAATATTTTTGTTAGCCTTTGTTGAGTAAAGTTCACATCATGTTTTTTTATCCCTTTAGTTACTTATCCAGATGATGGAATTGTGTGTTCAGTTTTGTCTTTAATTTTAAAAGCAGTCGAATTGTCTGTATAACAGGAGTCTAAAGCCTCACATTAAAAGTTTCTACAGCATTTTTATAGCCAATAATGGCCTTATTTAAAATAATATGAAGTTTTTTAGCCCTAAATTTATAAATAAAGATGCCAATCTGCTCTCCTCATTTAAATTTCAAGAAGCAGAAAAGCAAGAATAGGCTCATAAACAAAGAAGTTTTACATGCTTTGTTCATCTCTGTATCTCCAGCACTCAATACAATGGTTGGCACAGGTAAAGGTAGTGCTCAGTAAGTATTCATCGAATGAATGAATAAGTGAATGTTCCTAACTAGCAGACAGGGAAATTAATTTACATTGTCAAACCTTGCTTCACCCACCAGGTAACACATAAAAGGTTTATATATTGCATCCTTTATCATTCTTTTCTGTCCTGCCTTTCCTCCAGCAATTTCTAATACTTATCATTTGAAAGAATTTTCAGTTATTTACTGTACTAATTGCTTTCATATAAAATATGATGCTCAGAACTAAAATCTGTTTCACAGCTGTGTTATAATCAAAAGTGGTACAGCAATTCTATTTCTTTCCTTAATCCAGACATTGTATTTTAACTTTTAATAAAAATAACATTTAAATTATGCCAATTTTGTTGTTGTCAAAGGCATCATAATGTTAGTTTATGTTGAAATTGAAGTCTATTAAACTCTTTGACCAGATATCAACAACACAAAAATACACTGCGGACTATATTAGAACACAAATGATAAGTTTTACATTTATCTCTATGATTTAAAATTTTTGAATTTATCACTTCTACCTATAGAATTTTTTTAAAAAATTAGTAGTGGTAAATATGTTAGCCATCATTATGGAGCAGTACAATACATACCTTAATCTAAAGCTCTTCCTTATGGCCACAAATAGACAAATTTGTCTCTGCCCTCCATCTCTTCTCAGTAAATGCATAAGAATAAAAGGCAAAAGTTATGGTATTTTTCTATTTAATATTTATTTAGAATGCTATGAACTCACTTCTCAATGTTGAGTTATAGCAGATGTGATGACAATGGTAAATTTGCTGAATATTAAACTCTGTCACAGGAATTTGATGCACTTAATTACTATGTAGGGAAGATTTGATAATTAGATATATATTAAGGGGTGTTCAGGCTTTAAAGTCAAAATTCTTTTAAAAAGTAGGAGCAGGCTGGGCGTGGTGTCACACCTGTAATCCAAGCACTTTGGGAGGCTGAGGTGGGCAGATCACAAGGTCAGGAGATCGAGACCATCCTGGCCAACATGGTGAAACCCCGTCTCTACTAAAAAATACAAAAATTATCTGGGGGTGATGACGCTGCACGCCTGTAGTCCCAGCTACTTGGGAGGCTGAGGCAGGAGAACTGCTTGAACTTGGAAGGTGGAGGTTGCAGTGAGCCGAGATCATGCCACTGCACTCCAGCCTGGTGCCTAGCAACAGAGCAAGACTCTGTCTAAAGAAAAAAAAAAAAAAGTAGGAGCTAGCTTATTTTGGAACTTCATAATGAATGACAAATTACCCTTATCAAAATTGATAATAAAAACAGGTATTGATTTGGGGGTCCTTTGCTATGTATATTTTTATATATGTTTTTTCATTCTGCTCAAGGATTAGCATACATTTAAAAAGGGTTATATTTGCCATTAAAAATCAAAAGGTTTTTTTAAAAAAATTATAGAATGGAGTATCAGTTTCTTGTTGCTTCTGTAATTAGCTACTTATTTTGAGATAAATAAATAAAATATTAAAACAAAATAACCTGGTTCCTATTTTTTTTTAAAAAAAATCACAACCTTGGCAGTTTAAAACAACAGAAATTATTAAAATTACAACAGAAATTTATTCTCCCACAGCTCTAAAGGTCAGAAGTTCAAAATCCTTGTGTCAGCTGGGTTACATTTCCTCCAGATGGTCTATGGGATATTCCTTTTCTTGCCCTGTTCCAGTTTATGTTTGTCCTAGGCATTCTTGGATGTTTCTCAACTTGTAGCTGCAATACTCAAATTCCTACCTTGTCTTGACATTGCCTTCTCCTCTGCTCTGTGCGTTTTTCCTTTGTATGTCTCTTATGAGGACATTTATCATTGGATTTAGGACTCATATGGATAATCCAGGGTCATCTCAAGTCAAGATCCTAATTATATCTGAAAAAAACCTTCTTTTCCAAATAAAGTCACATTTACATAGTCTAGGGGTTGACACAGACATTCCTAACTGGAGGCCATATAGACAGTTATTATAATACAATATTGGGGAAATAACTAAATATTTTTAAAGATAATTTTAACTGCTGCATAAAACTTAGGATTTGGCTTACGTGCCATTTAGATTTGGTTATATATTTAACTTGTCAATGTAAATATAAAAACCTATCATTTCAACTTTACAGCTGGCAGGCAAATAAAGCACAAACTGGGTGTATGTTATTTTTAGAAGAGTGTCATTTTAACTAGCAAAAATAAAATGCCCACTGTCTTTTCCAGGATCATATAAAACATACTGTAGTGTATATACATCAGAATTTCTATAAATGATTTTGGCAACAATTGGACTGTATTTTTATTAGTATCCAATTTTTATAATTTACAATATTTCTAGTATTTTATAGCAATATCAAGTGTTACTTAAATGATGGGTTGGTTTGGTCTTGAAAAATGGACCTGAAAATTAATAATACTGGAATAGAATTTGATTTGAATAAAATATTGCAAAGAAAACCTAACAACCATAATTTTTTATTTATATTTTAATTAATACATAATATTTGTACATATTTATGGGATACATATGATTTTTAGCTACATAAATAGACTGTGTAATGATCAAGTCAGGACATTTAGAATATCCATCACCTTGAATATTTATTATTTCTATGTATTGGGAAAATTTCAAAACCTTTCTTCTAGCTATTCTGAAATATACAATACTTTGTTGTCAACTATAGTCACTCTTCTCTTCAGCTGAATGTTAGAACTTACTCCTTCTATCTAACCGTATGTTTGTACACATGACCAAACTCTCTTCATGCATTTCCCTCATTGCAATATTTGGTAACTAATATTCTACTAACTACCTCCATGAGATTAATTGTTTTTTAGTTCCTACATATGGGCAAGAACATGAAAAATTTAATTTTTACCCAGTGTTGCCATTTTGAAGAGAACCACTGAGAAATATAAGAGATAAGGCTGAAAACAAAAGAAGTTTATGGTAAAAATATGCTACCATGGCTATAGGTGACATATTCTCTAAGTTACTCATTTCATTTCTGTTTATTTCTATGTGAATAGTTGACTATTATGTGAGGTATTTAGGAAGTCATCCCTAATGTTAAAAGCAATTGCCCTGGATAAATAATTTTGCGCTGTTTTCTCCATATTTTTTCATAAGCTTTATTATGTTATTTTTGAATCGACACATAGTATTCTTCCACTTGCATATGCATAATTTACCTCACCAATTTCCCATGTTTTATTTACATTTCTTTTATGTTTGTTACACATAACACAGTGATAAACATATATGTGCCTACAGTTTTTTCCATATTCCTTATACTACAGTTACAAAGGATTTCAAGCAGAGTTTCTGAGTCAAAGAACATAAATATATTTGAAAGTCTTATGTTAGAAAATTATTTTCCAAAACATTATTTTCCTTTCAACAAGCAATACATGAGAGTTTGACTCAATATAATGTTTCTGAGATAGTTTCATGTTGCTATTGTTTATTCCAACTAATGAATATTATTTTACTGTATGAATAAACCACAATTCATTGATTCATTTATATGTTACGAACACTTATATTGATTCCAGTGTATCATTTTTTTATAGTTCAGAAGTCTTTTTATTTATTTTTGTTAAGCACTCAATAAGATTGATTATATTTATTATTATAATCATTATTATTATCTCATAAGGATTAAAAGTGAAACCCAAATGAAAATTGGACCATTTTCTTAGTCTTCTAGAGATATACCGCTAATCTAGTTGTAATTGCTGTCTGGATCCAACCATATTATAGCAGCTGTTTTTTGCTTCTATCTTCTAATTAATTCTAAACTCTTGAGTATATTCAAAACTTTCTAACATCAACCTTACATGTCATTGTAGTGTTATACACTAAACTCCTACAGTGGACCTACAGAAGCCCTCATTCTTACCCTTCTCTATAAAATCACTTCAAGGTGTATGTGGTGGTTTCACTCAGAGCCTGACCCTTAACAGACCATAACCTTGATTTATGTGTTAAGTCCTGTTCTGACTCTTTTTGTTATTCTAATTTTTTTCTTGTAGTTTAAGTTCTGGGGTACATGTGCAGAACTTGCAGGTTTGTTCCATAGGTATACAGGTGCCATAGTGGTTGGCTGCATCTAACACCCTGTCATCTACATTAGAAATTTCTCCTAATGCGATCTCTCCCCTAGGCCCCCACTTCCCAACAGTTCCTGGTGTGTGATGCTCCACTCCCTGTGTCCATCTGTTCTCATTATTAATGGTCAGACATGGTGGCTCACACCTATAATCCCAGCACTTTGGGAAGCCAAGGCAGGTGGATCACCTGAAGTCGGGAGATCGAGACCAGCATGACCAACATGGAGAAACCCCACCTGTACTAAAGTACAAAATTAGCCAGGCATAATGGTGCATGCCTGAAATCCCAGCTACTCAGAGGCTGAGGCAGAAGAATTGCTTGAATTTGGGAGACGGGGGTTGTGTTGAGCCAAGATTGCACTATTGCACTCCAGCCTGGGCAACAAAAGCAAAACTCTGACTAAAAAAAAACAAAAAAAAAAAAAAAAAAAAAGAAAAATAAGAAAAAAGAAAAGAAAAGAAAGAAAGAGAAAAGGTCCTTAAACTTCCCAGTGTCTTATTTGGTCTTTTATTATTTATGTATTTATTTATTTTAACACCTATGAATTCATAGGGAATAGGATCCAGCAGCTCAGGGTTGTTCTCATTGGTTCTTACAAAGTGTGCTTCTCTGGGTGGAGCAGGCTGGCTCTTCAGTTAAACCCAGGTACCTTCCTTCATGTGTTTCAGGAAGCAATCTAAGCTCTTAGAGTGCTTAATGTGCTCAGTATGCACATTAATTCTCTTGGCAAGAATCGTGCCCTTAACTTGTTTGTTTACAACAATGCCAACAGCACACTGGGTAACATTGTAGAGTGTTCCAGTTTTGCCATGGTAACACTTGTGGGGCTTCCTTTTTGAACAGTATCCATTCCTTTGATGTCTACAATATCACCTTTCTTACAGATTTACATATATGTGGCCAAAAAAAAAAAAAACAACTCTATATTTTCTAAAAGGCTTAAAAAACATATATCGGGTGCTTCTCCTCTTTCCCTTTGTGTTAGTCATTTTGGCAAATTATTGGAAGATGGTAGTTCTGGATGAAAGGCTGTATCATTAATTTAAATATCTATATCCTTGTGCATGTATGTGATATTTTATCTAGAGTATCTACTTAGAAGTAGACTTTCTGAAGAGGTTTTCATGTCTCTATCTCCTTCAGTTCCGTTCTGATCTTAGTTATTTCTTGTCTTCTGCTAGCTTTTGAATTTGTTTGTTCTTGCTTCTCTAGTTCTTTTAATTGTGATGCTAAGGTGTTGATTTTAGATCTTTCCTGCTTTCTGATGTGGGCATTTAATGCTATAAATATTCCTCTAAACTCTGCTTTAGCTGTGTCTGAGATTCTGATTCATTATCTCTTTGTTCTCATTTATTTCAAAGAACTTTTTTATTTCTGCCTTAATCTCATTATTTATCTAGTAAACATTTTGCAGCAGGTTGTTCATTTTACATGTAGTTCTGTGGTTTTGAGTGAGTTTCTTAATCCTGAGTTCTAATTTGATTGCACTGTGCTCTGTGAGGCTGTTTGTTATTATTTCCATTGCTTTCCATTTGCTGAGGAGTGTTTTTCTTCCAATTATGTGGTTGATTTTAGAATAAGTGTGAGGCGGGGCTGAGAAGAATGTATAGTCTATTGATTTGGGGTGGAGAGTTCTGTAGATATCTATCAGTTTTGCTCAGTCCAGAGGTGAATTCAAGTCGTGAATATTCTTGTTAGTTTTCTGCCTCATTGATCTGTCTAATACTGACAGTAAGATATTAAAGTCTCCCACTACTATTGTGTGGGAGTTTAAGTCTCTTCATTGGGCTCTAAAAACTTGTTTTATAAATCTTCATACTCCTGTATTGGGTGCACATATATGTTTAGGATAGTTCACTCTTCTTGTTGCATTTATCCCTTTACCATTATGTAGTGCCCTTCTTTGTCTTTTTTGATCTTTGTTGGTTTAAAGTCTGTTTTATCAGAGACTAGGATTGCAACCCTTGCTTTCTTTTTTTTTTTTTTTTTTTTTTTGCTTTCCATTTGCTTTGTAACTACTCCTCCATCCTTTCATTTTGAGTCTCTGTGTGTCTTTGCAAGTGAGATGGGTCTCTTGAATACAGCACACCAATGGGTCTCTTATCTGATTTGCCATTTAATTGGGGCATTTACCCCATTTAAATTTAAGGTTAATAATGTTATATGTGATTTGATCCTGTTACCATGATTTTATCTGGTTATTTTGCACATTAGTTGATGCAGTTTCTTAACAGTGTCCTTGCTCTTTATATTTTGGTGTGTTTTTTGCAGTGGTTGGTACCAGTTTTCCCTTTCCACATTTAGTGCTTCTTTCAGAGGCTCTTATAAGGCAGGCCTAGTGGTGACAAAATTCCTCAGCATTTGCTCGACTGTAAAGGATTTTATTTCTACTTTCTTTATGAAACTTAGTTTGGCTGGATATGTTCATAATTATATACATATTATCAACTTCTTTTAGATATTGGCAAATTACAACTATGACATAAGAAATGATTATTGATACATAAATAGGTCTGTTTGCATGCACTTCATCTTACACTACTGGTCTATTTTTCTATGCCTGTGTCAGTATCAATCCTGTTTTATTATTATAACTTGGTAAAAGTTGATGTATGATTGAGAAATTCCTCAAGTTTTTTTCCGTTTCAAAATCATCTTAACATATTCCTAATATTTCATTATTATTGCATAAACTTTAGATAAAATTATTATGTTTCTTGTTGCTGTTTTGACTTAAATTATGCTAACGTTTTATTTGAGGAAGTTTATTTATTTGAGTAAGAGAACAGTAAGTCTTCCATTTATGAACACAACATTTCTCTTTGTTTACTTTTTTTGCATTATATTGCAATTCTTTCCATGAAAGTTTTATATAATTTTGTTAAATTTATTTTTTTGTTACCTTAGAGATTTTACCAATATTATGAATAGCATCTTTTATCTATTATATAATTGGTTAGAGTTGGTATATAGGCACAATATTTATTTCTGTGGGTTATTACATAACAACATTATTTATTTATTTATTTATTTATTTATTTATTTATTTATTTTTATTGCATTTTAGGTTTTGGGGTACATGTGCAGAGCATACAAGATAGTTGCATAGGTACACACGTGGCAGTGTGATTTGCTGCCTTCTCCCCTTCACCCACATCTGGCATTTCTCCCAATGCTATCCCTCCCCAGCACACCCTCACTGTCCCTCTCCTATTCCCCCAAATATACCCCAGTGTGTAGTGCTCCTTTCCGTGTCCATGTGTTTTCATTGTTCATCACCTGCCTATGAGTGAGAACATGCGGTATTTGATTTTCTGTTCTTGTGTCAGTTTGCTGAGAATGATGTTCTCCAGATTCATCCATGTGCCTATAAAGGACAGGAACTCATCATTTTTTATTGCTGCATAATATTCCATAGTGTATATGTGCCACATATTCCCAGTCCAGTCTATCATCAGTGGGCATTTGGGTTGGTTCCAGGTCTTTGCTATTGTAAAGAGTGCTACAATGAACATTTGTGTGCATGTGTCCTTATAGCAGAACGATTTATAATCCTTTAAATATAAATCCAGAAATGGGATTGCTGGGTCAAGTGGAATTTCTATTTCTAGGTCCTTAAAAAATCACCACACTGTCTTCCACAATGGTTGAACTAATTTACACCCCCACCAACAGTGTAAAAGTGTTCCTATTTCTCCACATCCTCTGCAGCATCTGTTGTCTCCAGATTTTTTAATGATCACCATTCTAACTGGCGTGAGATGGTATCTCAATGTAGTTTTGATTTGCATTTCTCTGATGACCAGTGATGATCAGCATTTTCTCATATAATTGTTGGCCTCATGTATGTCTTCTTTTGTAAAGTGTCTGTTCATATCCTTTGCCCATTTTTGAATGGGCTTGTTTGTTATTTTCTTGTAAATCTGTTTGAGTTCTTTGTAAATTCTGGATATCAGCCCTTTGTCAGATGGGTAAACTGCAAAACTCTTTTCCCATTCTGTTGGTTGCCGATTCACTCTAATGACTGTTTCTTTTGCTGTGCAGAAGCTGTGGAGTTTGATTAGGTCCCATTTGTCTATTTTGGCTTTTGTAGCCAAGGCTTTTGGTGTTTTGCTCATGAAGTCCTTGCCTACTCCTACGTCCTGAATAGTTTTGCCTAGATTTCCTTCTAGGGTTTTTATGGTGCCAGGTCTTATGTTTAAGTCTTTAATCCATCTGGAGTTAATTTTAGTGTAAGGTGTCAGGAAGGGTCCAGTTTCTGCTTTCTGCACATGGCTAGCCAGTTTTCCCAACACCATTTGTTAAACAGGGAATCCTTTCCCCATGGCTTGTTTTTGTCAGGTTTATCAAAGATTGTATGGTTGTAGATATGTTGTGTTGCCTCTGTTGCCTCTGTTCTGTTCCATTGGTCTATATCTCTGTTTTGGTAACAGTACCATGTTGTTTTGATTACTGTAGCCTTGTAGTATAGTTTGAAGTCTGGTAGTGTGATGCGTCCTGCTGTGTTCTTTTTGCTTAGAATTGACATGGCTATGTGGGCTCTCTTTTGGTTCCATATGAAGTTTAAGGTACTTTTTTCCAGTTCTGTGAAGAAGGTCATTGGTAGCCTGGTGGGAATAGCATTGAGTCTGTAAATTACTTTGGGCAGTATGGCCATTTTCATGATATTGATTCTTCCTAACCATGAACATGGAATGTTTCTCCATCTGTTTGTGTCCTCTCTCATTTTGTTGAGCAGTGGTTTGTAGTTCTCCTTGAAGAGGTCCTTTATGTTCTTTGTTAGTTGTATTCCTAGGTATTTTATTCTCTTTGTAGCAATTGTAAATGGCAGTTCATTCTTGATTTGGCTTTAAGTCTGTTATTGGTACATAAAAATGCTTGTGATTTTTGCACATTGATTTTGTATCCTGAGACTTTTCTGAAGTTGCTTACCAGTTTCAGGAGTTTTTGGGCTGAGATGATGGGGTCTTGTAGGTATACTATCATGTCATCTGCAAATAGAGACAATTTGGCTTCCTCCTTTCCTATTTGAATACCCTGTATTTCTTTTTCTTGCCTGATTGCTATGGCTAGAATTTCCAGTACTATATTGAATAGGAGTGGTGAGAGAGGGCTTCCTTGTCTAGTGCCGGATTTCAAAAAGAATGCTCCCAGTTTTTGCCCATTCAGTATGAGATTGGCTGTTGGTTTGTCATAAATAGCTTATATTATTTTGAGATACGTTACATCAATACTGAGTTTACTGAGGGTTTTTAGCATAAATAGCCGTTGAATTTTGTCAAAGGCCTTCTCTGCATCAATTGAGATAATCATATGGTTTTTGGTTTTGGTTCTGTTAATATTGTGAATTATGTTTATAGACTTGCATATGTTGAACCAGCCTTGCATCCTCAGGATGAATTCTACTTGATCATGATGGATAAGCTTTTTGATGTGCTATTGCAATTGGCTTGCCAGTATTTTATTGAAGATTTTTGCGCCTATGTTCATCATGGATATTGGCCTGAAGTTTTCTTTTCTTGTTGAGTCTCTACCAGGTTTTGATATCAGGATGATGTTGGTCTCATAAAATGATTTGGGAAGGCTTCCCTCTTTTTGAATTATTTGGAATAGTTTCAGAAGGAATTGTAACAGTTCCTCTTTGTGCGTCTGGTAGAATTCAGCTATGAACCCATCTGGACCTGGGCTTTTTTGTGTGTGGTAGGCTATTAATTGCTGCCTCAACGTCAGACCTCATTATTGGTCTATTCATAGTTTCAGCTTCCTCCTGGTTTAGGCTTCAGAGGACACAAGTGTCCAGGAATTTATCCATTTCTTCCAGGTTTACTAGTTTATGTGCATAGAGTTGTTTGTAATATTCTCTGATGATGGTTTAAATTTCTGGGGAATCTGTGGTGATTTCCCCTTTATTATTTTTTATTGCATCTATTTGGTTATTCTCTCTTTTCTTTTTTATCAGTCTGGCTAGTGGTTTGTATATTTTGTTGATCCTTTAAAAAAACCAGTGCTTGCAGTGCTTGGATTTATTGATTTTTAAAGGGTTTTTCATGTCTCTATCTCCTTCAGTTCAGCTCTGATTTTAGTTATTTCTTGTCTTCTGCTGGGTTTTGAGTTTTTTTTTATCTTGCTCCTCTAGCTCTTTCAATTTTCACGATAGGGTGTCAATTTTGGATCTCTCCACTCTTCTCATGTGGGCACTTATTGCTCTATATTTTCCTCAGGAGACTGCTTTAAATGTGTTCCAGAGATTCTGGTATGTTGTGTCTTCGTTCTCATTGGTTTCAAAGAACTTCTTTACTTCTGCCTTCATTCCATTGTTCATCCAGTCAACATTCAAGAGCCAGTTGTTCAGTTTCCATGAAGCTGTGTGGTTCTGAGTTGGTTTCTGAATTCTGAGTTCTAACTTGAATGCACTATTGTCTGAGAGACTGTTTGTTATTATTTCAGTTGTTTTACATTTGCTGAGGAGTGCTTTACTTCCAATTATGTGGTCAATTTTAGAGTAGGTGTGATGTGGTTCTGAGAAGAATGTATATTCTGTGGATTTGGGGTGGAGAGTTCTGTAAATGTCTATCAGGTTTGCTTGTTCCAGGTCTGAGTTCAAGTCCTGGATATCCTTGTTGATTTTCTGTCTGGTTGATCTGTCTAATTCTAACAGTGGAGTGTTAAAGTCTCCCACTATTATTGTGTGGGAGTCTAAGTCTCTTTGTAAGTCACTGAGAACTTGCCTTATATATCTGGGTGCTTCTGTATTGGGTCCATATATATTTAGGTTCGTTAGCTCTTCTTGTTGTATCGATCCTTTTACCATTATGTAATGTTCTGCTTTGTCTCTTTTGATCTTTGTTGCTTTAAAGTCTGTTTTATCAGAGACGAGAACTGCCACTCCTGCTTTTATATTTTTGCTCTCCATTTGCTTGGTAAATCTGCCTCCATCCCTTTATTTTGAGCCTTTGTGTATCCTTGCATGTGAGATGGGTTTCCTGGATACAGCACACCAATGGGTTTTGGCTTTTTATTCAATTTCCCCATCTGTGTCTCTTGATTGGTGCATTTAGCCCATTTACATTTAGGGTTAATATTGTTATGTGTGAATTTGATACTGCCATTTTGATGCTAGCTGGCTGTTTTGCCTGTTAGTTAATGCAGATTCTTCATTTTGTTGATGCTCTTTAGCATTTGGTATGTTTTTGGAGTGGCTGGTACTGGTTGTTCCTTTCTATGTGTAGTGCCTCTTTCAGGAGCTCTTGTAAAGCAGGCCTGGTGGTAACAAAATCTCTGAGTACTTTCTTGTTTGCAAAGGATTTTATTTTCCCTTCATTTATGAATCTCAGTTTGGCTGAATATGAAATTCTGGGTTGAAAGTTCTTTTCTTTAAGAATGTTGAATATTGGCCCCCACACTCTTCTCTCTTGTAGGGTTTCTGCCAAGAGATCTGCTGTGAGTCTGATGGGCTTTCCTTTGTGGGTAACCCAACCTTTCTCTCTGGCTGCCCTTACCATTTTCTTCTTTATTTCAACGCTGGTGAATCTGACAATTATGTGCCTTGGGGTTGCTCTTCTTGCGGAATATTTTTGTGGTGTTCTCTGTATTTCCTGGACTGTAATATTGGCCTACCCTGCTAGGTTGGGAAATTTTTCCTGGATAATATCCTGAAGAATATTTTCCAGCTTGGATTCATTCTCTTTGTCACATTCAGGTACACCTATCAAACGTAGATTAGGTCTTTTCACATAGTCCCACATTTCTTGGAGACTTTGTTCATTCCTTTTTGCACTTTTTTCTTTAATCTTGCCTTCCCATTTTATTTCATTGACTTGATCTTTGACCTCTGATAGCCTTTCTTCTGCTTGGTCAATTCGGCTGCTAAGACTTGTGCATGCTTCGCAAAGTTCTCGTGTTGTGGTTTTCAGCTCCATCAATTCACTCATATTCCTCTCTAAGTTGTCCATTCTTGTTATCATTTCCTCAAATCTTTTCTCAAGGTTATTCATTTCTTTGCATTGAGTTAGAATGTGTTCTTTTAGCTCACGGAAGTTTCTCATTACCCACCTTCTGAAGTCTGATTCTGTCATTTTATCACACTCATTCTCTGTCCAACTTTGTTTCCTTGCTGGTGAGGGGTTGTGGTCCCTTGTAGGAGGTGAGGTGTTCTGGTTTCGGGTGTTTTCCTCCTTTTTTTGTGCTGGTTTCTTCCCATCTTTATGGATTTATCCACCTGTCATCTGAGTAGTTGCTGACTTTTCAAATGGGTCTCTTAGTGGACGTCCAGATTGTTGATGATGAAGTATTTCTGTTTCTTAGTTTTCCTTCTAACAGTCTAGCCCCTCTGCTGTAGGGCTGCTGAAGTCCACTCCAGGCCCTGTTTGCCTGGGGTACACCTGTAGCAGCTGCAGAACAGTGAGGGTTGCTACCAGTTTCTTCTTCTGCTATCTTTGTCCCAAAATGATGCCCGACAAATGTCAGTCTGATCAGTCCTTTGTGAGGTGACTCTTTGGATATACGGGGGTCAGGGAGCTGCTTGAGGAGACAGTCTGTACTGTATAGGAGCTCAGGTGCTGAGCTGTGAGCTCCGTTGTTCATTCAGGGCTCCTAGGCAGGTACATTTAAATCTGCTGCAGCAGAACTCCTGAAGCCCCTTTTTTTCATCAGGTGCTCTGTCCCAAGGAGTTAGGGCTTTATTTATGAGTATCCATTGCACTGTCCTGCCCAGCAAGGAGCAGTCTAGTCCCTGCCTGCCTGCAGAGGCTATGCTGAGCTGCTCTGGGCTCCACCCTGCTTTCGTGGGCTCCACCCTGCTGCCCTGTGTAATTCCCTGTAGTCCTGTTTATATGGGTGTGGTTAGAACTGCCATGGCGATGGTGGCCCACTTTTGTAATGGCGGACTCTCTCGGTTATGGCAGGTTGCCTCAGCAATGGCATGTTGTGTCAGCAATGGCAGAGTACTTCTGTAGGGGTCGAGTGCCTTAGTAATGGCAGACGCCCCTTCCCCACCAAGCTGCACCATCCTAGGTTCAGCTGCGCTTGCCGTGAAACTCTCAACCCCAAGCATTTCCAATTGCTGTTTTGTTTGTTTTTGTGAGGGTGGGACCCACCAAGCCTGATCACCTGGCTCCCTGCCTCAGAGCCCTTTTTTTTTCTTTAAGTCGAATGGTTGACTCTCTCCCAGGTGTTCCAGTCACCTGCTGAAAGGGCACCGGGATCTTTGTGATTTCCCATGCAGCGACCCACTGCGCTGGCTGAAACAAAGTCACTGCCCAGGAATCTCCTGGCCTGGTTTACTGTTTAGGTCACATTTAATTGGATGAATGTGCTAATCTGCCTTCCCAAATCTCAAATTGCTGGTTTAACAAGGCAACCAGACCAGTGTATTTTGTACAGAGTGCCGCTGCGCTGCAGCGCCAGCCAAAACAGTCATGCCGGCCAAAACAGCTGTGCTGGCAGCCCGTGGGGCTCCTACACCTTGGAATCTCCTAGTCTGTGGGCAATAAAGATCAGTATGGAAATGCGGCATCCACTCACCCTCTGCGCTTTCTCTGGGAGCTGCAATCCTCCAGACTGCTTTTAATGCATTCTCTCGTGGTTCAAAAGGTCTAAAGGTATTTCTATCTATTTTTTTTTTTTTTTTTTTTTTTAGAGTTGGGGTCTTGCTTTGTTCCCCAGGCTGGACTGCCAACATTATTTATTTTTGTGTTTTAGAAGCCCATCTCCACTTGTAGATTCTCTTGGGTTATCTAGGTAGACAATAACATCATCTATAAATAATTTTTTACCCACTTCCTTATTCTTATATTTTATTTAATCTTATTGTCTTATTGCTTTGGCTAAGATTTACAATATATTGTAAAACAGAAGGGGTCATAAAAGGGATCCTTGCCTTTTTCTTAATTTAATGACAATGCTTCTAAACCTTTGTCATTATCATATTTATCATGACATTTTTGTTAATGATGTATTATTTAGGTTAGCTATCATATTGTTACATTTTACTTATTTTTGTTATATTAATATAGAAGTGCTTACATAATTCAAATTTGGTAGTGTGCTATATTAATAGCTTTTAGCTTTTTGATCTAGAATTTTCTTGCTTTCCTGGTATAAATTTTTCTTTATAATCATAATTTTTGACTAATAATTTAATTTGGAAATTTTTACCTATTTTTAAAATTTTTACTTATTTTATTTTTGTAGGTACATAGTAGATGTATATTTTTACAGGTTACATGAAATGTTTTGCTATAAGCATGCAATATAAAACTAGGACACCAAGGAGAATAGGATATCCATCCCCTCAATCATTTAGTCTTTGAGTTACAAATAATCCAATTATATTATTTAAGTCATTTAAAAATATACAATTAAGTTACTATTGACTATAGTCACTCTATTGTGCTATTAAATAGCAGTTTGTATTAATTCCTTTTAATTTTTCTGTACTCGTTAACCATCCTCACATCTTCACCAATCTTCCACTATGCCTGCCAGCCTCTGGTAACTATCCTTCTACTCTCTATGTCCATGTGTTTAATTGCTTTGATTTTTAGATCTCACAGATAAGTGAGAGTATGTGATGTTTTTATTTCTGTGCTTGGCTTATTTCTCTTAATGCAATAATCTCCAGTTTCATACATGTTGTTGCAAATGACTGAATCTCATTTTTCTTAAGGTTGAATAGTATTGTGCACTTGTAACACATTTTCTATATTCATTCATCTGTTGATAGACGCTTAGGTTGCTTCCAAATCTTATCTATTGTAAACAGTGCTGAAACTAATGTAGGAGTGAAGGTATCTCTTAGTTATACTGATTTCCTTTCTTTTGAGTATATATCCAGCTGTGGGATTGCTGGATCATATAGCAGCTGAGTTTTTAGTTTTTTTGAGAAAGCTCCAAACTGTTGCTGTACAGAACGTACCAATTTACATTCCCATCAGCAGTGCATGGGAGTTTCCTTTTCTCCACATTCTTGCCAGCATTTGTTATTGGCTGTCTTTTGGATATAAGCCATTTTAACTGGGATGAAGTGATATCTCATTGCAGTGATTTGAATTTCTCTGATAATTAATAATGTTGAGCACATTTTTCATATGGCTGTTTGCCATTTGTATGTCTTCTTTTGAAAAATGTCTATTCAAATATTTTGCCCATTTTTGATCAGATTATTAGTTTTCCTATAGAGTTGTTTGAACTCCTTATATATTCTGGTTATTAATCTCATGTCAGAGTAGTAGTTTGCAAATATTTTCTCCTTTCCTGTGGGTTGTCTCTTCACTTTGTTGACTGTAGCTTTTGCTGTAAAGATTTGTTTCAGGGTTCTCAATTCTGTTCCACTCTTCTATGTATCTGTTTTTATGCCAATACGCTGCTGTTTTGGTTACTATAGCTGTGTGGTATAAAGTCAGATAACTTGATTCTGCCAGTTTTGTTCTTTTTGCTTAGGATAGTTTTTGCTATTGTGGATCTTTTGTGGTTTCATATAAATTTTAGAATTGTTTTATTATTTCTGTGAAGAATGTCATTGGTATTTTAGTAGAGATTGCATTGAATCTGTAGATTGCTTAGGGTAGTATGAATGTTTCTTAACAATATTGATTCTTCCAATCTATGAACATGGAATATTTTTCCATTTTTTGTGTCCTCTTCAATTTCCTTCATCATTGTTTTTTAGTTTTTATTATAGAGATCTTACATTTTGGCTAAGTAAATTCCCAGGTATTTAATTTTATCTGTGGTAGTACATGTACTGTAAATGAGATTAGTTTTTAAATTTCTTTTTCGTATTGTTCACTGTTGAAATATTGAAATGCTACTGATTTTTGTATGTTTATTGTGTATCCTACAACCTTACTGAATTTGTTTAGCAGTTCTAGTTGTTTTCTTGTGGAAACTTTAGGTTTTTCTAAATATAAGATCATATTTGCAATTAAAGATAACTTTACTTCTTTTTTTTTCCAGTTTGAATGTCCCTCATATCTTTCTCTTTTCTGATTGCTCTAGCTAGGACTTCCAGTACTATGTTGAATAACAGTGGTGAGAGTGTACATTCATGTCACATTACTGATCTTAGAGGAAAGGCTTTCAGGCTTTCCCCATTTAGTATGATACTAGGTATGGGTCTGTTGTATGTGACTTTTATTATATCGAAGTGTGTTTTTTCAATACACTGTTTTTTGAGGGGTTTTATTATGAAGGGATGTTAAATCTCATTAAATAATTTTTCAGCATTAATTGAAATGATCACATGGTTTTTATCTTTCATTCTGTTGATATGATGTATCACATTGATTAATATGTATATGTTGATCTATCTTTGTATCTCAAGGATAAATTCCACTTGGTATTGATGAATGATTTTTCTTTCTCTTTTCTTTTCTTTTTTTGTCTGTCTGTCTGCCTGTCCTGCTCTGTTACTAGGCTGGATTTCAGTGATGCAGTCTTGGCTCACTGCAACCTCTGCCTCCCAGGTTCAAGTGATTCTCCTTCCTCAGTCTCCCGAGTAGCTGGGACTACAGGTGCACACCAACATGCCCAGCTAATTTTTCTATTTTTAGTAGAGACAGGGTTTCGCCATATTAGCTAGAGTGGTCTCAATTTCTTGACCTTGTGATCCACCTGCCTTGGCCTCCCAAAGTGCTGGGGTTACACGTGTAAGCCACTGCACCCAGCCAATGAATCATCTTTCTAATGTATTGTTGAATTGGCTTGCTAGTATTTTGTTCCAAATGTTTGCGTCAATAGTCATCAGAGATAGTGGTCTGCAGTTTTCTGTTTTTGATGTGGCTTTGTCTGGTTTGTTATCAGGGTAATAGCAGCCTTATAGAATGAATTTGGAAGTACTTCCTCCTCCTCTGTTTTTTGTAACAATCTGAGTAGGATTTGTATTAGTTCTTTAAATGTTTGGTAGAATTCAGCGAGAAGTAATTGGGTCCCAGGCTTTTCTTTACTGAAAAACTTTTTATTACAGCTTCAATCTTGTTACTTGTTGTTAGCCTGTTCAGGTTTTTAACTTCTTCATGATTCAACTTTGATAGGTTGTATTTATCCAGGAATTTGTCAATTTCTTCCAGATTTTCCAATTTATTGGCATATAATTGCTCATAATAGCTCACATAAGCTTTTGTTCTTCTGGGAAAGTCTTTATTTCTTCTTCATGTTTGAAGGATATTTTCACTGGATATAATATTCAGGCTTAAGTTTTTTTCTTTCAGCATTTTAATTTGGCATACCACTCTCTCCTGGCCTGTAAGGTTTCCACTGTAAAGTTTGCTGCCAGATTCATAAGAACTCCATTGTATATTATTGGTTTCTTTTATCTTCCTGATTTTAGAATCCTTTCTTCATTCTTGAACTTTGGGTATTGGATTATTAAATGCCTTGAGGTAGTCTTCTTTGTGTTATATCTGGTTGGTGTTCGATACTTAAATATTGATATCTTTCTCCAGGTTTGAAACATTCTCTGTCATTATCTCTTTAAATAAACTTTCTGTTCCTATTTCCTTCTCTATCTCCTCTTTAAAGCCAATAATTCTTAGATTTGCCCTTGAGGAGGCTATTTTCTAGATCCTGTAGGTAAGCTTCACTGTTTTTTTATTCTTTTATTTTTTTGTCTCTTCTGACTATGTATTTTCCAGTAGTCTATCGTCATGTCTACTGATCCTTTCTTCTGCTTGATCCATTCTGCTATTAAAGGACTCTGATGCATTCCTTACTATGCCAACTTCATTTTTAGCTCTAGGATATCATCTTTTTTTTTTTTTTTTTAATGATTTCAATCTCTTTGTTAAATTTATCTGATAAAATTCTGAATTCCTTCCCCATGTTTTCTTGAATTTTTTTGTTTCTTCAACAGAGCTATTTTGAATAATCTGAAAGGTCACATATGTCTGTTTCTTTTGGATTGGTCCCTAGTGCCCTATTCAGTTTATCTGGTGAGGTCATGTTTTCCTGGATGGTGTTGGCCATGTTTTCCTGTCTTGGCTTATTTGTAGATGTCCTTCTTGGCAAGGCTTTTCAGACATTAGGAAGGACTTAGGAGTTGTGATCTAAGTTGTATGTGCTTTGTGGGGCACCTCCAGCCCAGTAAGGCTGTGGTTCTTGCAGACTTGTAGAGGTACTGTCTTGATGGTCTTGGACAAGATCAAGGAGAATTCTCTGCATTATCAGACAGAGACTCTTGTTCCATTCCTTTAATTTCTCCCAAACATATAGAGTCTCTTTCTCTGTAGAGAGATATCTAAAGCTGGGGGTGGAGTAACCTAAGTATCCCTCTGGACACCAGCACTGTGCACTGGGTCAGATCTGAAGCCAGCACAGTGCTGTGTCTTGCCCAAGGCCTGCTGTAACCAATCCCTGGTTGCTGCCTATATTTGTGCAAGGCCCTGGAGTGCTCCAATTAACAGGTGGCAAAGCCAGGCAGACCTGTGTGCTTCCCTTGGATGGTTCCAGGAGTGCTGTCCAGGAATCAGGGACTAGAGTAAAAACTTTAGAAATCTACCTGATGTTCTATAGTATTTGGGCTGAGCTGACACTCAAACCACATGACACAGTCTTTTCAACTCTTCCTTCCCCTTTCCAAAGGAAAAGCAGCCTCATCCCATAGCCACTGCCACCCCAGGCCAAGAGGAGTACTGCTAGACTACTGCCTATATTCCCTTAATGCCCAGGGTCTCTTAAATTGGTCTGTCATGAATGCTGCCTGATCTGGGACTCACCCTTTAGGAAAGTTGACTCCCCTCTGGCCCAGGACAAGTCTAGAAATGCCATCCAAGAGTCAAGTCATAAAACTGGGGACTCCCAGGAGCCTGCCTGGTACTCTACACTGCTATTGTCATCCTGGTACCTAAGGTGCAAGACAAAGTCCCCTTTACATTTTCCTCTGGTTTTCTCAAGCAGAGGGAGTTTTGTCCTGTAGCCATCATAGCTGGTTATATGCTGAGTCTCACTGAAAGACAGCAAGTCTCAGAGATTCATCCAAGGCCTTCAATGTAGTACCTGGGTGTTGCTGCTGATTATTCAGGGCCCAAGGACTCTTCAGTTAGGTGATGAATGTTACCAGGACTGGATCCTTTCCTTCAAGGCAGTAAGTTTCCTTCTGGCCCAGGGTCTGCCTAGGGAAGTTACCTGGGAGGTAGAACCTGAAAAAGGGGCCTCATGACTCTGACTGGGGCCATATCACGCTGCGGCTGGGCTGGTATCCCAGATGCAAGACAAAGTTCTTCCATTCTTCTCTCTCCTTGCCTCAAGCAGAAGGAAGAGGTCTATCTTGGAGCAGTGAGCTATGCAGCCTGAGATTAGGGGAGGAATGAGGACAACACTTCCTTAACTGCCCAGCTGGTGTTTCAGTATGTCTTGTTACCCCACCCCTTCACCAGTTGACTGTCTGGGTCTAATTCAGCACCAGAACTTGCCTACAAGTTGCTGTTCTTATGGCCTAGACTGCCTTTCAAGTATACTTGGAGACACAGAGTGCTGTAGCTTGCCATGGAAAGGTTTGTGGGAAGTCAAGTTTTGACCACTGGGATCAACGATTCCCCTCTGGCTAGGGCTGGTTTAAGTCCTCCCCCTGTGTGCAGACATCAGCTGAGTTTGGTCCCATTTTTCGTTCTGCTCTAACAAGCCAGCATTGAGTTCAGTGCCTCACAATTTCTGTGCTCTTCCTTTTCCGGTGCCCAGAGATGCACTCCATACCACACAGCAGCTGCCTGCAGTAAGGAGGAGTGGCATAGGTGATTCCAGACTCTTTTTTTCTATCTCTTCAGTGCCTCTTTGAGCAATGTGAAGTTAAAATTAGATACTACGAGTGCTCACTTAATTTTTATAACTTATGAAGTTGTTTTTTTTTTCTGTGTAGATCATTATTAACTTGGTGTCCCTGTGAGGAGGACGATGGGTAGAGCTTTGTATTCTGCCACCTTGCTCTAACCTCTATTGTACCTATTGTGATATTGGGGTTCAGGAGTTCAGGGTGCCCTCAGCTCCCCTGAGAGGATGTTTCTCCAGGTTCTTGGCCTCCTGCCCTCTCGAGAATGAGAGAGGGGACCACAGCACAGTGCACAGTAAATGCCGGACTCAAAAGTATTTATAGAAAGTGATTTATTTAGAAAGAGAGACAGAAACAGGAGAAGGAGAGATAAATAAATAGCTAACTCTCACGCTGACTGAGAGAATCCAGAAAGATGGAATCCAGGAGAGGAAAGCCCCTTAGAGAGAGATGGAGTTTAGGAGGGGAAGACAGTCTTCCACAAGAGAGTGTGGAAGGGGACCCCAGAGGGGAAATCCAGGAAAGAGAAAGATGATTTCCATGAGAGTGCTTGTGGAAGGGGACCCAAACATGGAGTCCGAAGGGGTGTGGAAGGAGGGGACTTTTAACCTGGGAGGAATCCTCACCTTCTCCAAGAATGCTGGCCAATGAAAGGAGTGCCTTAGAACTTCCACTGGACTGATTGACTCTTAACTTCTTCCCATGTCTGTGAAATTCAAACATAAACCATTAAATCTCCCAGATGGAGAGAGATAAAAGGGGGGCATGGCGCTGGGAAATTCTTGCTCTTACAACTACACTCCCTTGTGGACCCTGGAAAGAGAACACCTTCCCTCATTCCCTCCCTCTGAATAGGAACAATTTCCTGCTGAAATGGGCATAGAAGGGACCCTGCAGTTCAGGTTTCCTCCAGAGGAGAGACTTTCAGGGGTGCAGGTTGATCTAGAGGTCCACAATAGAGCTCACAAGCCAAAGACATCCAGGGTTCCAGTGGCAGGACTTTTTGTGACTTTATGATTTGGTTTACAAAATAGCAGTATTTTTCCTAGAAAGAGGCAGGTTCCCTTTCCACTATGAAAAGAATACTCATAGTTCAAGAGATAGCAAAGTTGAGGGTTATAGTCCTATTAATGCCAGGATATAAATTAGACAAAAATTCCCTGAGGATCTTGTTGGAAAAGCAGATGTAGATTTTCTAATGGCTCACGGGGACATGAAGGGTTGTCTCCTGGAACTTCAGGCTGTGGAGTGGAGGGTCTGTGACTTTCCTCAGGGGGCATCCAAGGCTTCAGCAGAGTGTGATGAATCCATGAGTCTACTCTCACTACGTTAACTTCCGTTGCAGTGGACAGAATAACCGAAAACGATCCTTTCCAGGATGGGCCTAGAGAGGGAGAGCCTGAGGGGAGACAATTAACAAGCACCAAGTCTCCAGGGCAGGAGGGAAATATTGGGAAGGCCATGCAGTGTCCAGGAGAAGACTGACTTTCCAGACCTCAATGGTCACCTTTATCCAGGGCTCTGTGAGGGTGACGGCTGGTGCTGGTACTTGCTCCAGGAACCCTCAGTCCTGCCATTGGGTCACCTGGTCAGACAGCTCAGGCCCTGAGAACCTTCATCCCCTGGGACAGTGTGCTTTCCAGTGATTCCCTTGGCACTGTGGGCATGGACAAGATGGTGATCCATTCCTCTGGGGACAATTTCATACAAAATGTCCCTCAGACTGCACTGGTAACAAGTTCTACCAGACTAGTGGCTAACCAAAGCCTTTCCCTCATTTGAGCCCCTAGGGTCTGTTTGCCTGAAAGCCATGACTAAGGCTGATCTCTGGTATTTCTTTCAGCCTGTTCCTCCCGGTCTCTATCAGAAAACACCGAGGTTGCCTGGTTTAGTAATGATTCTAGGCTCTGCTTGGATCCTAAAGCCAGCTTCTGGAGTTTACACCTGATATCTGCTGCTGAATAAGTAATAAACTTGTCCTTTTTATTAACTGACCCTCTACGGAGTCTGGTGACGGGAGGGGGGGTGGGGGGGTGGGGGGGTGTACTTCCTTAAGGCTCCCGCAATCACTCAAGGAAAACTGCTGGGTTTTTTTCCCTTCCCTTTGGGGGTTAGATTTTCCATTCGGCAGAGTGTAATTTGGCCACGGTGTTTGAAGAGAAAAATAAACTGCTGCTTCTTTAAAGACTGTGTGCTAAATTGGTCCCAGTTTTCCAGTATACATTTTAATGGAGACTTGAGCTTGGGAATAGAAGCACCCATCTGAAATTGAACATAAGGGATGCCCGCACCCTCGTTTAAAGAAATTACAGCCGCTTCGACCTGAGGTGTCCCCCAGGTAAAATGGGTACTGAAATGAAACGTCTTTCAGTCAGTACCCTGAAATTTCGTGTGCCCAAGAAGCATGACCCATCTTATCAGAGGGGCTCCCATGTACTGGATTCCAATCAGGCCCTACCAGCGTCATAGGACCACTCACTGCCTGCATGACCTCCAGTGACTACCACAGAGTCATGGAAAGAGAGGAGCTATTGGGTTGGGTAGTCACGTACCAAGGACTCCCAAGGAGACCAGTGAGGCTCAGGATAGAGGTATCAATATTTCCCGGGAAAAGTCAAATTTACAGAAGCCAGATTATAAAACTGCCCCAGAAGGGTTAACTTCTAGGGAGGGGCTATTAGCGCACACAACTCAAAGAAGGCAAGTCCGGTGTGGCTGATGCTGGAATAATGCCCTCAGGACCAGGGCCTGCTCTCCCCCAACACATTTTCCATTGTAGGAAAATGCTCTTAAGATCGTGAGAGCTGCCATTGACTATTTGGCCCTGGAACTGGTTTAACTATAATCTTCCAGATGGAAAAGTTCTGCCAGAGAGAGAGCCAATCCTAAGCAAGATAAATTATACACCAAACACAAAGTCCCATAGCTTTCAGCTTTTGAATTTCCCCAAAAGGTCTCACCAATTCAAGACTGGCTCCACCAGGGATTTGAGCCAGCAGCCTTACAGTTGTAGGTGCTACACCTTAACCAACTGTGCAAACAGGTCACTTGCATTAAGGGAAGGCAGAAAGCTTCCCCCGTCCCCGCTTTTTTTTTTTTTTTTTTTTTTTTTTTTTTTGAGATGGCGTTTCGCTCTTGTTACCCAGGCTGGAGTGCAATGGCGCGATTTCAGCTCACCAGCAATTCTCCTGCCTCAGCCTCCTGAGTAGCCGGGATTACAGGCACATGCTACGATGCCCAGCTAATTTTTTGTATTTTTAGTAGAGACGGGGTTTCACCACGTTGACGAGGATGGTCTCGATCTCTTGATCTCATGATCCACCCGCCTCAGCGTCCCAAAGTGCTAGGATTACAGGCTTGAGCCACAGCTCCCGGCCCAGAAAGCTTTCTTAAGCCTTATTTTGAACGAGAATGCTGCACCCTGAGGTGGTGTGGCCTGCCTAAATGCTGGGCGGGGCTCACAGCCAGCAGTTGTTTTGGTGGCTTCCTTTCCCTCAGAGCCACAAAGCAGCAGAGGAAAAAAGCCACTTACCGCGTCAGTTTAAAAGCCGTGTTCGAGGCTGCTGGGCCACCCTGAGTTCCTCTGCTTCCACAGCTTTCAGTCACCATGTTGACCCTGCCAGACCACTTATACACCCGGGTCACTTCCCGAGGTACTGGCCACACAGGGATCCATGGCTGGCAGGCAAATGTCCTGAGGAGTCTTTTTACCCTGCCGCCTGGGACTGCGGAGTGCGGGAAAGGCCTGCCAGAGCCATGCGCCAGGCTGCGCTCCCTGGTCCCTAGCAGGCTCCGGTTGTACCTCGCCCCTCCCCGCTGTTTCCTCCAGCCCACGGCTGCGCACTCGGTTCCGCCCCTGGGGCTGGGCTGTTCACTGCAGCAAGGAGCAAAAGGCCCTGGGGCTCTGCTCCCTGCTCTGCCCCACAGGCTCCCTCAGGTTTTGGTCCCAGAGATAATATCTGAAGGATAGAGAAGGAGATGGAAAGCAGAGAGCTTGAAGGTAAAAAAAACTGCGCTTTTAATTCTGGCTGGTCCGCATCGCTTAAGAGGGGGTGGGTTATGCCTCTGAGGCGCCGCTGCTCAGGTTCCCCACTGCCCTGCCTGGCTGCAGACACTTTGGGTGTTTATAAAGAGACAGGACAGAATGGCACTGGTTTTACTCACGATTTGAAATCTTCTTCTCTGGCTGTACCCCTTCCTGGCTGTACCTTTATTCTGGTGTACCCCTCTCCTGGCTGGTTCTCAAAATGTAATATTGTGGTTCAGGGTGCCCTCAGTTCCACTGAGAGGAAGTTTCTCCAGGTTCTTGGCCTCCTGCCCTCTCAAAAATGAGAGGGGACCATGGCACAGTGCACAGTAAATGCCGGACTCAAAAGTGTTTGTAGAAAGTGATTTATTTATTTATTGAGAGAGAGAGAGAGAAAGAAAGAAACAGGAGGAGAGATAAAGAAAACAGCCAACTCTCCCGCTGAGTGACAGAATCCAGAAAGATGGAATCCAGGAGAGGAAAGCAGCTTCCTCACTGACTGGAAAGGAATAGAGAGAGATGGAGTTTAGGAGGGGAAGACAGGCTTCCACAAGAGACTGTGGAAGGGGACCCCAGAGGGGAAATCCAGGAAAGAGAAAGATGGTTTTCATGAGCGTTTTCGTGGAAGGGACCAAAACATGGAGTCCGAAGGGGTGTGAAAGGAGGGGACTTTTAACCTGGGGGGAATCCTCACCTTCTCCGAGAATGCTGGCCAATGAAAGGAGTGCCTTAGAACTTCCACTGGACTGATGGACTCTTAGCTTCTTCCCACGTTCGTGAAATTCAAACATAAACCATTAAATCTCCCAGATGGGAGGGGGTCATGGCACTGGGAAATTCTTGCTCTTAAAACTACACCCCCTGTGGACCCTGGAAAGAGAACACCTTCCCTCACTATGTTTTGCAGTTAGAATTTTTCAATACCTTTCTTTTTTATAATATTTTTTACTTATTAGGTATCAAGGTTATGTTAAACTCATAAAATTAATTATTTCCATGAAAAAAGTAATTTCGGATAATTTTTATAAGCCATAATTTACCTCTTTCTTGATGGTTTACAAGAAGTTATAGCTATAGTATCTTTTTAATTATAAATATTAAAATGATTGAATCAATATTTAATGGAGTATATTATTATCTATTTTAGTAGGTTTTAAAAAAATTGTCAATATTATCTAAGTGGATAGGCAGAGATAAAAGTACTTATATTTAGTAAATATTGATTGATTTATCCTAAATATATATCAAATTTTATATATTAGAGAATGTAGAAATGTTAGTTCTTAATTCTATGGCAAGAGGATTTTTTTTTAATTTTTCGTGTACTATAGAACATTGAACAGGATTAGACATTAAGTTCTACAAAGGGGTGTAGAACTAACATTATTCTTTGTATTCATGAACCTTGAATTGCATAATTATAAATATGTATGGTTTTCATGTAGTTTGAATAAAATAGGAAAATATCCCTTGACTTTTCATGCTTTCAAACTTATTTAAAAAAATAGAATAGCTACACTTTCTGACATACCAGAAATAAAAATTCTACATATGATGTCTGAATATCACTTTGGATTTTGTTATAAAATTAGAATGCTGTTTCTCATGAAGAAATTCTACTTTGGAAGATTACAAAGTTTTACACATTAAATGCATATGCACTGGAAAACAGCTGAGCTTATTTTAATAAATCAATGCATATTAGTGAAAAGTAGGTGCAATTGGGTAATTTAATTTTCTAAAATAATGAACAACTTTTTGCATGATGACAAGCTTAGAAAAATTACAAATGTATTTAAGTGGAACATTAATAAATTCAATAGTAAGTGGCTTTATCTTTCCAAGTGAAAAACATTCACTTTTCAAATTTGATTATTTTACTGTATAAAATAGAGAAATATAATACGACTTATATTTTTCACCACTGACATGGGATGTCTTGGGAAATAGCATACTTAGGAGCAACTTTAAATTTTTTTCCCTTAGATTTTTACAGTACTTTGTCATGAACTGCATTTATATGCATTATATCATTTTAACTGCAAAGACTTATTTCTCAGACAGGTTCAGATGCATGAAGTAATTTGAGGTTCCACAAGAGTTTGGTGATAGATCTTGGTTTTATCCTGTTAAACGCAACATTAATTGAGCACTGGGAGTTCTCCATGTGGATGAGCAGGTGAACACGTTGCAGCATCCCAGGCTTTCTTCTCTAGTTGGACAGGCAGGGAAGGTGATTTTAAATCTGAGCATCACTAGTACCACTGGCCCTTCAAAAGGGCTGTTTGACAAACCGGCTACTCACTGTCAATTGGCACTTAATGGCTTTGGTTCCTAAAGCATATAGCTTGCTTTGTCCATTGTCTACAGGCTGAATGATATTACAAAAAATGACTGGAAGTGCATACATCAAAATGTTATATAGTGACAGTCTTGGGGTAGTGGGATTAGAGTCCAAATGATACTACATCAAAAATTCATCAAATATTAACAGTAGTGATTTGTTGGTGGCGAAATTATAGGCTTTGAATATTTTTTGGATATTCTAAGTTTTATGCATCTAGTAAGTATAACTTTTATAAGTAGAGAACATTGTTATTTAAAAAATAAAAATGAAAGTGAAAGAGGAAACAACGAAGTTCAACAGCATTAATAGATTCTACTGAGTCTATTTGAAGTCTACTGAGGCTGCAATTGACATACAGTTGACTGAATTAAGTCAATAAATTGCCTAATATCTGGAAGTTTGGATGAATTTTACCCTTCCCTCAAAAACACAAAGCTAATTTGAATGTGCAAATGTGTGTTATAGTTTATGTATGCTGTACATGCATGTGGAAAGACCCAAACTTACTGAAACAAATAACTTAGAAGTTTTCAAGACTCTTCAGCTATTACTTTTACAAATTGCATAATTTATGAAGTGTGGGTGTTTATGTGTATGTATGTGTGTCAAATTTGTTAATCTGAAAATAAGACTTTTAAGTCCAAGGAAACTTTTAAAATCTTAGTTTGGTTCATATGTAAAAATTTAGTATGTGCTACTTGAGTTTTTTCTTTTACTTCCTTAGATTTCAATCTGAATATACAGACTGGATGTTCTTATATTGTACAGAATTGCACGATGTTACAATCAGCGGTGCAAATATTACAAAGCATTATAGCTTGTTTTACATAATTATGTGATAAAAATTTCGAGGCAGATGCTTAAAAAAAAGCACAAAACACCAAACCAAAGGAATCTCTTCTGTAAACTAATAAGTTCTACACCCTGTGTTCCTTGGCCACATGACTTTGTTTTGCATGTTTCTGAAACAGAAGGAAAACATCCTTTGTGTCTCAGGATAGTGACACGGAATAAACATTCTTGTCATAGTTTTTAAGTCTCTTTTTCATGACCATAGATTTTTTTTTCTAATTTGAAGCTGTCTACTGTGCCCTCAGAATTACAAATCTCAAAAGCAGGCAATCCTAATTTTACAATCAGGTGCTTAGTTGACATAATCTATGAAAGCTAATGCACACCCATTATTTGGTTTGCTGCATGCTAAGTATCTTATGGTGGTCCATTTTTAGAAATTGTAAATTTTAAAAGATTTTAGCTTGATAGAGTAAAATATCATCATTAAGCATATTTATCCTCAAAGGTCATGTAATTGATTTTAGAAACAAACTATGAGTAGGAGTTACAAGAGTTAGATTCTGAAACTTCACCCAGATCCTAGGGCCCCATATTGGACTATTTCTGTGTCAGAAATTGTTGCATAAATTCATTCATGATCTTACACACTTTTGCTAGCTATTGCAGCAGTGTTTTGGAGAGCAGAAAACAGCTCACAGTCAGTAATAGCCTAAGGAGAACTCTGGTTTTCCAAGAAGATATTTTCCAAATTACCTTCTTTCTTGTTAATAACTGAAAAATCAGTACATATTAGTTGCAATTTCCACTTGAATTCTTTCCTTCCCTTCTGCTCTTCCTTTTCTCTATTTAGATTTTTTTAAAAGTCGGTTCTTCGGTCTACAACTTTCTAAGCTACCCAAAGTCACAGAAAAATTACAGTGAAGAAGAAAGAATTTCCACTGTCAGTAGAGCCTGGCTGCTACACTAGTTTGTGCAGTGAGTAGGTCATCTCTCGTTTTCCCATCTTCCAAATAAAAGGCTCTTTCATGTATGTTCATAGTGGCACTGTTTACAATAGAAAAGACCTGGAAACAACCCAAATGCCCATCAACGATAGATTGGACAAGGAGAATATGGCACATATACAACATGGAATACTATGCAGCCATAAAAAACGATGAGTTTGTGTCCTTTTAGGGGCATGGATGAATTTGGAAACCATAATTCTGAGGAAACTGACACACAAACAGAAAATCAAACATTGCATGTTCTCACTCATAGGCAGTTAATTAACAATGAGAACACATGGACACAGGGAGGGGAGCATCACACACTGGGGTCTGTTGGGGGGCCAAGGGAGAAACAGCAGGGAGGTTGGGGAGGGATAACATGGGGAGAAATGCCAGATGTAGGCAGCAAACCACATTGCCCTGTGTGTACCTATGCAACAATTTTGCATTATCTGCACATGTACCCCAGAACCTAAAGTACAATTAAAAAAAAAGTTCTTCCTAGCTGAGAAACTGATATATAAATAAATGTATTTACTTCTATATCATAAACATCACAAATTTAACAAAATTATGTATATATATCCATGCATATATATGTGTATATATAAAATATATATTATACATAATATATAAAAATTATAATATAGACATAATACCACACACACACACACACACACACACATACATATGGTATTTTACCCACATTAGAGTTTTCTAATAAACCTATGGAAGATCTCTAGAGGTCACTGTCTGTGAAGGTAGTTGAGGTGATAGCTATGTCTGTAGTGACAGCAGTACCCTCATATTACAGCATTCATAGTATAAAACACAAATTTTTGTTAAAACATGCATATTCAGGGATGTATAATTTTTTAGGTGGATAGTCATGCTTTTGTCATTCTATCATATAAAAGAATATATTGTTCCCAATATCACCATCCTGAAAGTACAGAAAAGTTTTCAGTTTGCAGAACCTGATTAGAATTTTCAAGACACAATTTCTACTTTTGGTCAATAACATAGTAATTATCACTGAGAATCTTGGTAATACTGCCTTTCCTTGTCTTCTTTTTCTCTCTACAAATGCTTGCATGTTGCTACTAAGGAAACTCTTCCTCAAAGAAAGACACTTTTATGTTAGTAGTGATAGAAAAACTTGTAGTAACCCTGTTAAGCAATGTTCCTTCAGAAATGAAAAGCACCTTAGTAAATGTTCCCCTTCAGCAATTAGAACTCTAAAAGATTTTCATACTGAGGAACTTTTCCCAATGCTAAGAGAACACAAAAGGAGACTTATTTTTTCCCCAACAAAAATACCTACCCACATTTTTTACTCTTTAAGAATAGTTCCTGGCCGGGCAGGGCAGCTCACGCCTGTAATCCCAGCAATTTGGGAGGCCAAGGTGGGTGGATCACAAGGTCATGAGTTGGAGACCAATCTGGCCGACATGGTGAAACACGTCTCTACTAAAATACAAAAAGTTAGCTGGGTGTGGTGGTGCATGCCTGTAGTCCCAGCTACTTGAGATGCTGAGACAGGGGAATTGCTTGAACCTGGGTGGTGAAGGTTGCAGTGAGCCGAGATTGCGCCACTGCACTCCAGCCTGGTCAACAGAGCTAGACTCCATCTCAAAAAAATAAAAAATAAAACAAAGAATAATTTCTTGGCTTTCTGAAATGGAAGAGACATCACACTGGCTCAACTCATGCATTTCTTGGAGAAGATATTATTGAAACCTCTTTTATGTTGGTATTTCTAAAGATTAATTTTAAAATAAGATTTGGCAATATATAACATGAAATTCAGAATATAGAATAATGTTATAAATAGATTATAGTGAAGTTAAGAAATTCAATTAAAAATTGGTTGAGGAGCTCATACTAGACTGATGAAAAATGGTAATGAAGGAATTAGAAGTAAATTGAAATTTGAACTAAATATCAGAGAAGCTGTTGACTGGGTACTGAATCAGCCTGGTCTCATGTTGCCTGAAACATAGTTTCACACAAAGACTGTGGACAGTTCTCTACCTTTCCTATAGAGCAACTGAAGTCCTATTGGTAATTAATTCCTATGAGGCAGAGATAAGATGAGTGTGGAAGAGCTTATTGCTGACGAGAATTTAACCTGGGTTACTGTTGTATTGGACGAAGATGGTAGCTAAAGAAGGGGATCCCTACTTTCAGCTCTGGTTTCCTTTTGCACCTAGCATAAAATCCAACTCTTTGCCAGTCATAGCTCTCCTGATGATCTCATGACTACTGACTTGTAAATCATTTCATTTCATTCCATGCTCCCTCGTCACTGTTCTCTAACTCCATAGCTTTCCTTGCTTCTTTAAATATTGTGTCTTCCTTAAGGCCTTTGCATATGCTATTTCATTTGCTTGGTATGCTCTTCACCAAGATTTTCCCATAGTGGGCATCTTAGAGTCAATTTGAACACAACTTAAGTATCACCTTTTTGGAGATGGTTTTCAAAAACACTTTAGTCTTTTACTCCACCAGAAGAGTTTTTTTAATGCCTTTGTCATTATCTATACTTGTATATTTCTGTGCTCACTTTTACATTCTTGTCTCCCACACTATAATATAAACTCCATGTAAAACAGGATATTTGTCTGTCTAATTTACTGTTACAGCTTCAGTGTTGCCCAATAAACACTTATTTAATGAGTAGTTTTATGTGGTAAAAATGATGAATCCAGTCCATTTTAGCAAATGAACTTGATACAATAATTTTAGGATCATGATGACTCAAAGAGATGAAATTAATTTGAGATATGTTTAAGGATAGCCTTAATGCAGGTTTGATATTTTAATTATGAGTATCCTGCATTAAAAGTTTATTCAATATTCGATACCAAAACATAAATAATCTCTGACCTATTGGTTCATAGAACCGTTTAACCATTTTTTATAATATATTATATTTTATATGTAAATAATTTTAACCTGTAAATATTTTTTATATATCTTATATTTTATATGTAAATATTTTTTGTTAAAATTACAATTTCTATACTTCTTTTATTGATAAGAAATATAAGAAGGAAACATTCAAGGCACAGATTAAAGGGGAAGTTTGTAAAGAATATTATTAAGGAGGGGACTCAAGATGGCGCTGTGAGAACAACCCAGGATTGGAGCCCGCGTTGAACTCGCAAACGGTGAGTCAGTACTGCATTTCCAGACTGATCTTTGTTGCCCACAGAACGGGGAAACTCCCAAGTATAAAAAGACACGGGACGCCAGGCAGTAGGTCTGCCTGGAGAAGCCGGCAGCCGGGGCGGCGGCGGCCGGCCCTACCCAGCAATCCCCACAGGGCGCGCTTGTCCGGGTGCCTTGTTGAACCGGCAACCTGAGACTTGAGAGGGCTGGACTTGAGACTGAACGAGACTTGCACAGTAGCCCAGCCCAGGGGATTACAGGGAGAGATCGCTTGGGATACCCAGTGGGACGAACAAAACCGCGATTTCAAACTATCCCGGGCAGACGGTCCGAGACGCTCTGTGGGGGAGGGGCGTCCACCACTACGGAGGCAACCTGCCCCAACTGAGATACACGCCCACTGCTGACGCAGCCAGCCGTTGCCGAGGCAACCCGTCCCTACTGAGATACACGCCCACTGCTGACGCAGCCTGCCGTTGCTGAGGCAACACGCTACAACGAAGAGACTCCGCCGCAGGGCGTGGCGGAGACCACAGCAGAGCCGGCAGGAACAGCGTGAATCACACAACAGCAGGGCGGAGCCTCGGCAGCCAAACAGTGGCTAGTCTGCCTTTGAGCTGGGCAGGACACCTGATCGGACATCCAAAAATAAAGCCCAAACCCCTCAACACAGAGCATTTGAGAAAAAAAAAAGGGTTGTTTAATGAGCTGTGTTGCAGCAGAATCAAACATAGCAGCCTAACAGCCCTGAATGAACAACAGAGTGCACAGCTCATCAATTAAACTCCTATAAAGTACAAACTGTCTCCTCAAGCAGCTCCCTGACCCCTCTATATCCAAAAGACTGTCATTAGGCAGGCATCATCCTGGGACAAAGAGAGCAGAAAAAGAAACTGGTAGCATCCCTCGCTGTGCCACGGCTACTAGAGGTGCACCCCAGACAAGCAGGGTCTGGAGCGGACCTCAACAGTCATACAGCGAAGGGCTAGACTGGTAGAAGGAAAACCAAGCAACAGAAATACTTCATCATCAACATTCTGGGTGTCCACTCAGAGACCCAAACGAAAAGTCAGCAACTACGCAGACGACCAGCGGACAAATCCACAAAGATGGGAAGAAACCAGCGCAAAAAGGAGGAAAACACCCGAAACCAGAACACATCGCCTCCTAGAAAGGACCAAAACTCCTCACCAGCAAGGGAACAAAGCTGGACGGAGAATGACTGTGACGAAATGACGGAATTAGACTTCAGAAGATGGATAATGAGAAACTTTTGTGAGCTAAAAGATCATGTATTAAATCAATGCAAAGAAACTAAGAACCTTGAAAAAAGATTTGAAAAAAGATTCGAGGAAATGATAACAAGAATGGATACCTTAGAGAGGAATATGAATGAATTAAAGGAGCTGAAAAACACAATACGAGAACTTCGCGAAGCAAACGCAAGTTTCAATAGCCGAATTGACCAAGCAGAAGAAAGAATATCTGAAGTCGAAGACCAACTCAATGAAATAAAATGAGAAACCAAGATCAGAGAAAAAAGCGCAAAAAGGAATGAACAAAGTCTCCAAGAAATGTGGGACTATGTGAAAAGACCTAACCTACGTTTGATAGGTGTACCAGAAGGGGACGAAGAGAATGAATCCCAGCTGGAAAATACTCTTCAGGACATCATCCAGGAAAATTTCCCCCACCTAGCAAGACAAGCCAACTCTCAATTGCAGGAAATACAGAGAACACCACAAAGATATTCCACAAGAAGAGCAACCCCAAGGCACATAATCGTCAGATTCAACAGGGTTGAAATAAAGGAGAGAATACTAAGGGCAGCCAGAGAGAAAGGTCGGGTCACCCACAAAGGGAAGCCCATCAGACTCACAGCAGATCTCTCGACAGAAACACTACAAGCCAGAAGAGAGTGGGGGCCAATATTCAACATTCTTAAAGAAAAGAACTTTCAACCCAGAATTTCATATCCAGCCAAACTGAGCTTCAGAAGTGAAGGAAGAATAAAATCCTTTGCAAACAAGCAAGTACTCAGAGATTTTGTCACCACCAGGCCTGCTTTACAAGAGCTCCTAAGAGGCACTACACATAGAAAGGATCAATCAGTACCAGCCATTCCAAAATCACACTGAATGCTAAAGAGCTTCAACATAATGAAGAATCTACAACAACTAACAGGCAAAACAGCCACTTAGAATCAAAATGGCAGTATCAAATTCACACATAACAATATTAACCCTAAATGTAAATGGACTAAATGCACCAATCAAAAGACACAGACTGGCAAATTGGATAAAAATCCAAAACCCATCAGTGTGCTGTATCCAGGAAACCCATCTCACATGCAAGGATACACAAAGGCTCAAAATAAAGGGATGGAGGAAGATTTACCAAGCAAATGGAGAGCAAAAAAAGGCAGGAGTTGCAATTCTCATCTCTGATAAAATAGACTTTAAAGCAACAAAGATCAAAAGAGACAAAGAAGGCCATTACATAATGGTAAAAGGATCGATAAAACAAGAAGAGCTAACGATCCTAAACATATATGGACCCAACACAGGAGCACCCAGATACATAAGGCAAGTTCTTAATGACTTACAGAAGGACTTAGACTCCCACACAATAATAGTGGGAGACTTTAACACTCCACTGTCAATACTAGACAGATCAACCAGACAGAAAATCAACAAGGATACCCAGGGCTTGAACTCAGACCTGGAGCAAGCAAACCTGGTGGACATTTACAGAACTCTCCACCCCAAATCCACAGAATACACATTCTTCTCAGCACCACATCACACCTACTCTAAAATTGACCACATAATTGGAAGTAAAGCACTGCTCAACAAATGCAAAACAACTGAAATCATAACAAACAGCCTCTCAGACCATAGTGGAATCAAGTTAGAACTCAGAATTAAGAAACCGACCCAGAACCGCACAGCTTCATGGAAACTGAACAACTGGCTCTTGAATGTTGACTGGGTAAACAACGAAATGAAGGCAGAAATAAAGAAGTTCTTCGAAACCAATGAGAATGAAGACACAACGTGCCAGAACCTCTGGGACACATTTAAAGCAGTCTCTAGAGGAAAGTATATAGCAATAAGTGCCCATATGAGGAGAATGGAGAGATCCAAAATTGACACCCTATCGTCAAAATTGAAAGAGCTAGAGGGGCAAGATCAAAAAAACTCAAAACCCAGCAGAAGACAAGAAATTACTAAGATCAGAGCTGAGCTGAAGGAGATTGAGACACGAAAAACCCTTCAAAAAATCAATAAATCCAAGAGCTGGTTTTTTGAAAAGATCAACAAAATAGACAGACCACTAGCCAGATTGATTAAAAAGAAAAGAGAGAACAACCAAATAGATGCAATAAAAAATGATAAAGGGGAAATCACCACAGATTCCACAGAAATTCAAACCATCATCAGAGAATATTACAAACAACTCTATGCACATAAACTAGTAAACCTGGAAGAAATGGATAAATTCCTGGATTCCTGTGTCCTCCCAAGCCTAAACCAGGAGGAAGCTGAAACTATGAATAGACCAATAACAAAGTCTGAAGTTGAGGCAGCAATTAAGAGCCTACCTCACAAAAAAAGCCCAGGTCCAGATGGGTTCACAGCCGAATTCTACCAGACACACAAGGAGGAGCTGGTACCATTCCTTCTAAAACTATTTCAAACAATCCAAAAAGAGGGAATCCTTCCCAAATCATTTTATGAGACCAACATCATCCTGATACCAAAACCCGGCAGAGACCCAACGAGAAAAGAAAACTTCAGGCCAATATCCATGATGAACATAGATGCAAAAATCTTCAATAAAATATTGGCAAGCCGATTGCAACAGCAAATCAAAAAACTTATTCATCATGATCAAGTAGGATTCATCCCAGGGATGCAAGGCTGGTTCAACATATGCAAGTCTATCAACGTAATTCATCACATAAACAGAACCAAAAACAAAAACCACATGATTATCTCAATTGATGCAGAGAAGGCATTTGACAAAATTCAGCAGCCCTTTATGCTAAAAACCCTCAATAAACTCGGTATCGATGGAACATATCTCAAAGTAATAAAAGCTATTTATGACAAACCAACAGCCAATATCATACTGAATGGGCAAAAACTGGAAGCATTCCCTTTGAAATCTGGTACTAGACAAGGATGCCCTCTCTCACCACTCCTATTCAATATAGTACTGGAAGTTCTAGCCAGAGCAATCAGGCAAGAAAAAGAAATAAAGAGTATTCAAATAGGAAAGGTGGAAACCAAATTGTCTCTATTTGCAGACGACATGATAGTATACCTAGAAGACCCCATTGCCTCAGCCCAAAAACTCCTGAAACTGATAAACAACTTCAGCAAAGTCTCAGGATATAAAATCAATGTGCAAAAATCACAAGCATTCGTCTACACCAATAACAGACTTAAAGAAAGCCAAATCAAGAGCGAACTGCCATTCGCAATTGCTACAAAAAGAATAAAATACCTTGGAATACAACTCACAAGGAACGTAAGGGACCTCTTCAAGGAGAACTACGAACCACTGCTCAACGAAATCAGAGAGGACACAAACAGATGGAGAAACATTCCATGTTCATGGTTAGGAAGAATTAATATCGTGAAAATGGCTATACTGCCCAAAGTAATTTACAGAATCAATGCTATCCCCATCAAGCTACCATTGACTTTCTTCACAGAACTGGAAAAAACCACCATGAACTTCATATGGAACCAAAAGAGAGCCCGCATAGCCAAGTCAATTCTAAGCAAAAAGAACACAGCGGGGGGCATCACACTACCGGATTTCAAACTATACTACAAGGCTACAGTAATCAAAACAGCATGGTACTGGTACCAAAACAGAGATATAGACCAATGGAACAAAACAGAGGCACCGGAGGCAACACAACATACATACAACTATACAATCTTTGATAAACCTGACAAAAACAAGCAATGGGGCAAGGATTCCATGTTTAACAAATGGTGTTGGGAAAACTGGCTAGCCATGTGCAGAAAGCAGAAACTGGACCCATTCCTGACACCTTACACTAAAATTAACTCCAGATGGATTAAAGACTTAAACATAAGACCTGGCACCATAAAAACCCTAGAAGGAAATCTAGGCAAAACTATCCAGGACATAGGAGTAGGCAAGGACTTCATGAACAAAACACCAAGAGCATTGGCAACAAAAGCCAAAATAGACAAATGGGACCTAATGAAACTCAACAGCTTCTGCACGGCAAAAGAAACAGTCACTAGAGTGGATCGGCAACCAACAGAATGGGAAAAAATTTTCGCAGTCTACCCATCTGACAAAGGGCTGATATCCAGAATTTACAAACAACTCAAGCAGATTTACAGGAAAAAAACAAACAAGCCCATTCAAAAGTGGGCAAAGGATATGAACAGATACTTTACGAAAGAAGACATATATGAAGCCAACAATCATATGAAAAAATGCTCATCGTCACTGGTCATCAGAGAGATGCAAATCAAAACCACATTGAGATACCATCTCACGCCAGTTAGAATGGCGATCATTAAAAAATCTGGAGACAACAGATGCTGGAGAGGATGTGGAGAAAAAGGAACACTTTTACACTGTTGGTGGGAGTGTAAATTAGTTCAACCATTGTGGAAGACAGTGTGGCGATTCCTCAAGGCCTTAGAAATAGAAATTCCATTTGACCCAGCAATCCCATTATTGGGTATATATCCAAAAGACTATAAATCGTTCTACTATAAGGACACATGTACACGAATGTTCATTGCAGCACTGTTTACAATAGCAAAGACCTGGAATCAACCCAAATGCCCATTGATAATAGACTGGATTGGAAAAATGTGGCACATATACACCATGGAATATTATGCAGCAATCAGAAATGATGAGTTTGTGTCGTTTGTAGGGACATGGATGAATCTGGAAAACATCATCCTCAGCAAACTGACACAAGAACAGAAAATGAAACACCGCATATTCTCACTCATAGGTGGGTGATGAAAAATGAGAACACATGGACACAGGGAGGGGAGTACTAAACACTGGGGTCTATTGGGGGGAAAAGGGGAGGGCCAGTGGGAGGGGGAGGTGGGGAGGGATAGCCTGGGGAGAAATGCCAAATGTGGGTGAAGGGGAGAAGAAAAGCAAAGCACACTGCCATGTGTGTACCTACGCAACTGTCTTGTATGCTCTGCTCATGTACCCCAAAACCTATAATCCAATAAAAAATAAAAAAAAAAAGAATATTAAAATTAGCTTGCCAGAAATGAGTCATTGCGTATGTTTAGATTCACATATTCAGCATGTTCTAAGTTAAAATATATTCTTTCAAATAATAATTAATAACGAGTTTTGTACTGTTTTTTCACACAGATATTTTAATTAGTAATAGTAAATAAAGTTTGTTAAGACAGACATAATTACTCCTCTGGTTCTTTTAGTAGAATGTAAGGGAAAACAAGCCTTAAGAGATGTATCCCGGCCGGGCGCAGTGGCTCAAGCCTGTAATCCCAGCACTTTGGGAGGCCGAGGTGGGTGGATCATCCTGGTCAAAATGGTGAAACCCCGTCTCCACTAGAAATACAAAAAATTAGCTGGGCATGGTGGCACGTGCCTGTAATCCCAGCTACTCAGGAGGCTGAGGCAGGAGAATTGCCTGAACCCAGGAGGTGGAGGTTGCGGTGAGCGGAGATCGCGCCATTGCACTCCAGCCTGGGTAAAAAGAGCGAAACTCCGTCTCAAAAAAAAAAAAAAAGAGATGTATCTGGCTTGTGATGAGATGAATGACCTCACTGGAGGTGAAGTCCTTTTTGGTTCACATGCCATTCCTTTTGGATGGAAGCTGAAATCTCATCTGTCTCTTAAGACTTTCTCTAGACCCAAGCTTTGACAGGGGGGTAGTGGAACCAACTCATGGTTCTCCAGGGATGAGTAACATTGAATCTATGGCCTGTCTCATTCATCTTAAGGCAGAGGATGCCTGGATGGTGACAGTGCCCTGTCCTAGAATCAGGGGTAGCACAGAGGAAGAATGAGTCTTTTTTTAGAATTAACATAGGATTTTTTGTCTTATTCATCATGTGAAAATAAAAGCTAAAAAACTTTAGAAGAAATTATACTAATTAATAAATATTAATAGTTTAGCAATTCATTTAACATTTTGAACATCTGTTATATGTCAGAGACTTCCCTAGACATTTTCACATACTTCTTCATTTTCAGTGACACTAAATATATATATTTTTATAAATGTGAAACATTTAGGGACGAGATTAGCAGGAGGGGTTCAGGGGAAAAACAGAAAAAAAACCTGTTGGCTACTATGTTTAGTACCTGGGTGACTGTACACAAAACCCCTGAGTCGCAAGTTTACCTCTATAACAAACCTGCACACGTACCCCTGAACCTAAAATAAAAGTTAAAATATTAAGGAAATACTCATGTTTTGTAATGAATTTTACATATCTAAAAGTTTGTTATGGGAATTTGAAAGGAGTGCTGTTCAAAAGATTTAAGGATTAATTTAATGAACTGTGGAAGCTCAGATACCAATGAGCACCTGGCGATGAGACTTTGGGGGAATGCTATTTAGCCTGGTTGACAATGGGTGCAGATGGTCACTGAGTATTTCCCTGTCAGGGTGCCATTGCCACAGTTGGGCCACTGTCTATTCTGCTGTGGTCTGTTTTGACCAGAGAAAAAGGCTGGGATGGGGACTGGCATACAGGAGCCAAGATGGGTTGGCTGGTAGGCTTGGCAGGCTGGAATGTACCAGGGCAGTGCCCTCTATGTGCCCACCTGTGGCTCCCCAGGCAGAGTTTGCCTGAACAACTGAGGAGAGGGTGGCTCAGAGAGCAACTATTTTCCAACTAAGCATGCATTTCCATTGACTGATCAGTACAGCCATACTTCTACATATGAGCTACATTCTGGCTGAACTATCAGTTCTGGGAAATCATTTTCCACAGCAACATTCCTTTCCCTTAACCTTGGCTTAGATACTTCTAAATTGATTTGTAAATACAATATGATACTGTTTCAAATCTATGTGAAACCATTACTCTCCCATCTATGAGGTTAAAAACAAACAAAGCAAAACAAATATTTATGGAGAATCTGCTATGTAAAAGTGTCTGTTCTAGGCACTGGGTATACAATGGTGGAGAAGACAAAGTCCCTATCTCTGCAGGGTTTATAAACTTTCTACAGATGAAAGAGGAGGAAAAGACTGGGCCAGATGGAATTATTGGCGCAGGGGAAGGTCGATGAAAGTCTTATGGGCTTCTGTTGCCTCCAAGGGTGATCAGACTGATATTTCTCGATCACTTTCTAGCCTCCTAGGTTTATGTTATGTTTTAGAAATTTATCTATCATTTATCTATCAATCTGTCAATCCATCTATCTGGTCTATCTATCTAGTTTATCTATCTGATAGAAGGAAAAAATTGGCAGATCCATTCACTACTTCACTGCATGATAGCACTACAAATCCCATAGGATATTTGGCAGATTTAGGAACATTCTCATGTTCATGAGTGCATCAAACTTTTGAACATGATTTCCTTACCTATATTCTCTAATTAACCATGGATTAAAAAAACCAGTGACATACACTGTGAAAGACAGAGGAGAGAAACATTCAATCACATTAGACCTGGGCCTGCTCTGCATACAAGGGAAATAGAACCCATTCACAACCACATTTGAAGAGTGCAGAAAAGTCCTCTAACCCAGTGTATCTGCCACATTAAAATGTGTTATCAGGTGGTCCTCACGTTAAGTATTTCTCTGAGTTAAGTTCTGAAGGCCCTCTTTGAAATGGATTTACTTGGAACAGATCCACATTAAACTATCATTTCTCCTTAATAGTTTTGAACAATTTTGGCAAACAATCATGTAACAAAGAAGAAAATGGGGTGGGGAGGAGAGCGGGATGTAATGGAACAACAAAAAACTTCATGAATAGTTCAAAGACAAATAAACATTTCTACTAACTTTAAGGTTACTGTGAACATAAGACAAAAGAAAACAAAAATACTTTGTAAGCAATTATGTGATATGTGAAGGAAGGTTAACATGATTATTACCTACTTTATGGTGGATCCAGAGGACAGTTAGTAAGTGAGTTTGACTCATTTTTAATGAACGTGTCCTTGTTAGAAGCCAGATAATTTTATATTATGAAGAGAATATTATTGTTGTGATCTTTATATTAATAGTACTTTTTGAAAAAGTATATTAATAATACTTTTATAGTTTATTAATAACATTTAACATAGTTACAATGGCTGAGTTGGATATGGTTTTGAAACCAGCTTTTTTGATGTGTCAGTATGCAGCTGCCAAACAATATTTTTGTTAGAAATTTACAAAATCAAAGTAAGAATTGGTAATGAGTGATTTTTAATCGACTTATTTTTAATCTTAACATTATTTAAAAATCTTAAAATTTAGAGGGCATATGCTTAATATTTTAAAAATCACCTGTTAGGTTTATTGATCTAGTAAAGTTGGCTTTTTAATTATAATTCTTTTATCAGCCATATCCAACTCAGCCATTGTAACTATGTTAAATGTTATTAATAAACTATAAAAAGTACTATTAATATACTTTTTCAAAAAGTACTATTATCAGGTTTAGAGAAAGCAAAGGTTATGGATTTCTTCCTGTTTATTCCTAGAGCTTACTACATGTAAATTGATAAACATACATAGGCACATGCACACATTTTACTATTTATCTAAGGAATTAAGGACTCATGATCATCCTAAAACACTATATTGCAATTTTGGAGGGGTAGAAGTCATTCCAAAGGTGATGTTATAGCACTTCTATTTTTAAAAATCACTCAATTTTTATAGTTATATTTTTTATCATTCAACATGTCAAAAAATTAAACAATAATGATTTTTGTAAGTAATTCAGAGTGTTTTGAGAAAAAAAGGAGAAAATTGTGTATATAATACAAAAACTAAAGTGTATTTTAAAAATTTCAGCATAGCCTTTTGACTAAATTTTATCAGGACATAACTACATGATTAACTAAACAGGAAAAGTACAAACATTATTCAAATGCAATGATTTAACACTGTTGACCAACTCTCAAAATTTTTATATTCAAGTATCCTTTCTTTGCTTTTTATTAGCATTAGGTGACATGTTAAATAACATTAACTTTTGGCTATCATGAATTATATTCCTGTTCTTAAAACAATACCCAAGGGATGTTTTGTTACATTTTACATTTCAATTAAGCAGATTTTCATGTAATTGTCTTGTGTACTTTATGTCAAGTATTGAATAAATGAATATCTTAATCTTTATTCTGAAAGTAATTAAACATACTATTATGATACTTTTATATTTGACCATCCTTCAACTAATTGAACTTACAGGATTGATGTTAACGTACAGTGATTCTCTTCTACATTTTTCATACATTAACACAACATAGCAAAAGTTGGTTATCGTTGAATAATTGAAATAATAGCATTTCAATTTATTTTGTGCAACAAAATTGACTTTTTTATAAAATTCAATGAAATTTTTGTTTAAAAAATTTTAAATGCATACTAGTTATTTTTGTATACTCAATTGTCTTTTATAGATAACATGTTACTTTCATCAAACTATTTTTACTATTTGTATTTTCTGTTTACATCAAAGCATATTTTATATAAATCAATAACTTGCTTTTTTAAGAGCAGTAACTACCGTAAGCATATTTGACTTAGTGTTAAATTTGAAAAGTTTAAATTCCATTATGAAAAGAAAATTTTATGGAGCTAAACAAATAAATATTACATATGTGGGTCAAAAACACCAGTAAAGTGACATCAAATAACTTCCTAAGATAGATGTACAAATGCATTTCAGTTCTTTTCTCATCAGTCTCCTTTATATTTTTAGACAGTCTTTATGTGAATACAATGACTTCAATATCAAACATTTTAAATGATGCTTGAAATATCAGTCACTTGACTTTGATGTCACACACAATTAAATCCAACCCATCTTCTCTCAGTTAATAACAGCAATCTCACCAAGTCTAGTGCCTAATTAATACTAGCTATTTGTCACAAAGAGGTGACACATGTATATCAGAAAGCTTGAAATATTGTTTTGTGCTGAAGTGTAGCCAGCCAGCCCTGCAATATAGAATCTGTCTTATGTATGATTGGCTTTAAAGATTTCAAAGGCCTCCGAGTTTAGTGTGTTCAAGCTGGGACGCGACAGTGCATAGAAGGTGTTAGTGATGTGACGGGTCCCTTTAGGCTGCTAAGTAGGAAGGTATTTAGAAAGAAATGCAGCTCTAACTGAAAGGTTCAGACTTAATAATTCACTTAGGTGATGGGCAGAATTAAGAGTAAAATCCCTATGGTAATTTGCTTAACCTGCCGTTTTTAAGCTGTGTGACAGAATACACAAACATAAATTGTCTTATTTTGAGGCACTTGTGCCTCGAAAATGCAGTTTACTTATATTACTTTATATACTATTAAAATTGTATCCATTAAATAAGTAATATTTTTACTTAAATTCATTTACAGTATGTTATAAGAGATTGATTTAAAGAGTTATCATTGGTCATGAAATTAGGGGAAAATGGTTGAGGCAAATGCAGGCAGGTCATAAACTATATAGTTCTATGAAAAAAAAATAGGTGAACAAGCAGGGGACAATTTGTTGATCAAGTACTTACAGTCCTATTCATATACATTAACATTTAGAACTTGGGTTATTATATATACCAATATATTAAATTGGAAAAAAATGGACTAGGCATAGCCAAAAAGCTACTGTATTTTTGTAGCTTAGATTTTTCTGCTAAATATTATAAAATCTCTCTGTAGGGTTAATGAGAAAAATAAAGTGCTGCCAAATATTGTATTAAACAAGGGTTTCTCTCTCTCTCTCTCTCTCTCTCTCCCCCTCTCTCTCTCTCTCTCAGAAAAGAAGTAGGAAAAAAAATCTACAGAAGTTGCTTAATTTAGATTTAACTGTAGTTGTTCTGAAATTTTCCTCACGACTCCCTTTTAGTCAGGTTACTGTCCTAGTGGGTATTTTTTCTTACCCTAAACACATGTTTTACTTTGGATTTACTAGGCACATAGTAAGTTTTACTCTAATTCATCTCTTACTGAAACCAGTGGGAGAAAGGGCTGATTGTATTTGAAAAAAGGGAAAGAGTTGTAGAGCTAAAAATACGGTTACTAGAAAATGGAGATGCTTTAAAAAAATGCAAAGATTCTACTTCTTTCAGCGGTCAGAGGCTCTAAATAGCCAACTATCCAAGCCTGACATGGTTGAAAATAAACAATGCTGATGAGTAGCAAAGCAGCTACCAGCAACGTAGTCTCACTCTTTTCAGGCCAGCTCAATTTACAGAGCACCAAGTCTGAGTCTTTTTTTTTTTCTTTCTCCCAAGTGGAGACTTAAAAAATGTTTCTTCAGATATAAATGCAACAACAACAACAACAACAAACTAAAACAAAACAGTAAAAACACTGAGGTTTATTTGGGTTTGTGAAACTAAAAAAAAAGGATTTGAATTTTCACTGGCTGCATCTGTAGATGTGGCACACCTCCCCCCATTGGAGCATTTGTTCTTCTTCTGCCTTTAACTACATTTTAATGTATTTGTTCCATTAAATATTCTGTAATTACTAGAAAAGTGTGAAAAAATATCAACAAAATTATGCTGCGGGGTGTGAGGTGAAGTGGAGGCCTCAATATTGGTTCTTCTAACAGGTCCTTGGAGGAACTGGAAACCATAGAGTATTCCCACAAAGGGCAGTGGCACACAATCTCAAGTTCACAATGTGGTTGTTTGTGTGAGTTCTGCAGCAGCTTCTGTCTGCAATCTCCAGCTCCTCCATCAGCCTTTTAAAGACTACTTCAGCCAGGTCATTTCTGGATGTAGGATGTCACTGCAGCTCTGTATCCATTCAAGATTGTATTTCTTAGACCAGGTTGATACTAAATTATAACCTTGGTTACACTGGATAAAGGATTAGGTCGCCCCTTGGAGTATTGTATAGACAATTTTAGGCAGGTCAGGCCATGCAGCCTGATCCAGAGAGGGGTGAAATAAGACACCCAGTAATTTCTCTCTTGAGGAAATTATCTCTTTGTTTGTAAGTGCATTTTTGGTCCCCTCTCTTCCATTTTGCCCCTTCTTACTTGAACATAAAAATTTCATTTGGGACTAAGTCAATATATTAAGAAAACAAATATAATAAGGTTCTACTCTGGTTAAGATACCATGGTAAATATCTGCCAAGTTGAAGTGAGAGATTCTCCTAGGCCTCCTCCTTTGCTGATGACTGCTCATGTTTCCTGTGGGAGGCATTTAATTACATCTTCTATTCAATTGCTGGTAGAGTATGGTGATCTCCTCCTTTTAAATAAGACTCTTTTAAGAATAGCATCCCAAGATTTGTGGGAGCTTATGCTTTCAGAAGGAAAATAATGAGTTGAAAGAGGTAAAGATGTAGTTTGATTTTTATATTGGACTTAGTGGCTAGTATGAAGTCCAATGAAATCCACTCATGTTTTTTCATGAATGCTTAAAAACAGCACCATTTTATCAGAATGGGGAGGAGATATTATTCTCTCACAAAATTCCATCCTTATCTAACTTAAAAATAAATATTAAGAATATACTTCAGAGTGGTTCTGAAATCATTCTTTGTCTTTTCACCTTTTAACATCTTGTTTATCTGAATGCCTAGGCTCCCAGGCATGCACATGTGGACATCATGGCTGTCAGGGCATACTGTTTGGGGCTCTCAATTTTCTGAATTAAGATTTGTCAAAGAGATATACAGTAACAAACATGACTTAAGCATTGGATTGTTTCTGGATTTCATGTTTTGTCAGCTTCTCTAAATTGCAGTTATTTATAGAATGCTGCTCAGAAGGTATCGTAATATGCAATGGCTTTATAAACCTGCATGAGATTTATCGATATAAGTAATTTTTATTCTTTGGGGTAATGAATATATAAAATTCATCTAGGGCTTGCTGGCTGATTTATTGTGGGTTGAAGTAGATTTGCTCAGGTACTGTAGTTTCATGTGATGTAGTAAGTTACTAAAGTTACACAGTTCAGTTGCTTAACCACAAGTGGACGTTTTTTCACTACATGTATTAAAAAATACATGGACTTTTAGTTGGCAATTATACTAGATAACAAACTTTGACTGATATGCAAAGTGAGGATAGTTATACACTTTGGTCCAGCACTGGAATTTTAACTATGCTTTAATTAAAATTTCAGAGTGTGACACCTTCATTCCATGTCACATTATATTTCTAGAAAGGATGCCACATGATATGAAGTTATTTTATTTTGTCTGTTTATTAAAAAGAAAATTTCTACTTTTTCTTTTTATACACATGTGTTTAGTATTTCAAGATAAACAAAATAAAGCTATTTATACATGTTTGGAAAATACACAGTTGATTCTGTCAGGCTTAGTAGACAGAGAAAATAAATAAGTTTCTTCAAAACTTAACTTTCAGTATCTTCAAGTCCAGCTAGCTAAGTCTATACACTATAAAGGTATAGGTATACATACAGTTAAAAAAATCTAGAAACCTTGACATATTCGTGGAATCTAAAATTTGTGAAAGGATGAGCTAGGGCCATTTATTCTTTTATAGAACAGATAAAATGGCTAGTATATAGGCCTCGTCATAAAAATACCACACCATCAAACAGAAGGTGGTCGAGAGTAAAGATCTGGTTGTGGAAATAGATTAAGACTTGGGATACTGTAGACAGAACAAACAGGAAGCAAAATTAGAAACAGAGCAGGATATTAGCGTCAGATTGTCAGGTCAAAGTTAGGCTCACCACCGAGTAAAGCCAGGTTTGTAAACTAAGGTCAGGAACCCTGGAGATCAGAGTCAGGAGGGCAATGGGAAGTGCCATGGTTCAAGCACACAGGCTGGGATGAGGTAGGGACAGAGAGGCAGATCACCAACTGGGAGTTGATGCCTGGGGTTCTCTAACATCTGGTGGCTCCTGCTGACTTTAATTCCTCCTGACCCTGGCTCTTAGGTTAACCCCTGCACGCCCAGTATGCTTACTTCCTACAGAGTTCTAACATTTAATTTTAATGTAAAGTTGGGTGACATCGAAGGCAACCTCAAGCCCTGTAGCCTCTTGTTTATGGGTTTTTACTTGTGTGAAGAAGCATTAAGGATCTTAGCCTTTTATGATCTATTCTAGAAAAATTATTTTCAGAAATAAAATGTAAACGTCCAAATAACTGATATTTTCCTCAAATGACCGGGAAAATATATATGTGTGTGTGTGTGTGTGTGTGTGTACACATATATGTACATATATTTAAATTGAAGAATGCTAGTATCCTTTAAAGAGATGACCATTATCCATAAATGACTGCCAATTTTAATTAGAGTAATGTATATCCTTTACTTGATGTATACTACAATGGTGTTGCCTCTAATTAAAAAAAAAAAAAGAAATAGGTGAATTCTTCTTTTACGTATATAGTGACTATGGAATTAATTTTTCTAAAACTTAATTTCTTTGACCATGAGTTACTTACTTTTACCTGTGAAGGTTGAATATGCATTAACATTTGTTTTTACATTCTTTAAATGTTTGCTTTATAACATCTCATCATATGGTTATGTTTACACGCACACTTTCTATAAATGCCAATTAGAAAGTACAAAATATATCTATTGAAGAACTTCCTTTGAGAAACGTTAAAAATATTTTTGTGGTATAATTTTTCAGCCTTTAATAGAAATATTTTCACCAGCTTTTCTTATAATCAAATGTTCCAGCACCCAAACTCAATAAGTAATTCAAATTGCTTCTTAAGAAGTTAATGGAAAAGTCTTTCTGGGTTTGTAGACTTAGTCATGTGATAAGCTAAAGCAATAAAGAAAGTGATAATGCTACTTTACAAGACTGAGAATCTATAAAACATGTAAATAAAATCTGTGCTGTGCCTACTAAATTTGTGTTGATTTCTCTAATAAAAAAGGTTTTTGTTTGAAATAAAAGTGAATAGTAGCTTTGTTAAATATTAAATTCTAAGAGATTAAAAATATAATTTCCTTTCCTCCTCTTGGTATTTCTCTTATCCTATTGCATGGCATTCTTGGAAATTACTATTGTATTGTTTATTTTTTAAATTAAAATGCTGTTACAACTGCAGTGTTTTTGCGTTGTATGAATATTTTATTGCATGATGGAAAAGAATGATTGTGAAAGCCTTAAAATGCTCAATTTTTCATTTAAATATTTTACAAGGAAGATCCTACTGAGATACATCTTCTTTTCAAGGATGCCCTGGTGGGCCTCACAGAAGGGAGATATAATATATATAGTGCTACAATTCAGTGCATTTCAATTTTATAAAATAGAAGGACAGAGATAGCTTTCTGTTCTAAGTGGACTGATAACCTCTTATCTGGGTGTCTTATCAGAAACCCAAGGTTACCCTCCATGAAGGTAAAAATGGCTGAGCTTTTCTAAAGAGCCCAAAGCCCTCTGTTCTAAATATACTTATTAATTCAGAAAGAATGATAATGGATCAAGCTTTTTGTTTATGCACCTGGGAATGTTTGACTTATAATGTCTTTTATTTCCAGATACTTCTTTATAAAGAAGAAACAAATTTATATATCAGATGAGGCAGCCATGTTTATGTTACTTTTATAGCTATTGTTTATAAATATTATTTTCCTATAATTTCCAAACAAATTTAAAAGCTGGCATGTAAAATGATGTAGTTTATTCCAATTTAATTATTTATCTCCCCAACTAACAAACAGTTGTGGGATTTTCCACACAATTTGAGTTCAATAACAGTATTTGTAGCCATAACACTATACTGGCAGTTTATATGTATGAGACACAGATATGAAAAGCAGTATTAATTTTTGGTGAATAAAAAAACTTCCTGTTGAAAAAACTGATAACATTTTTGATAGAAAAATTAATTTTGTTTAAACATGGCAGTATGACATATTCAGGATTCTAGGGGTGAAAATAGCCAGAATTGTGCAGGATTTTAAAAAATGAATAAGAGGGGGAAGTGCTAAAAAAGTGAAATCTTGAGCCCTTATTTGCACAGAATACTAAATTAACAGTATTAAATATCTTTTGATTTTGCTATTTATATTACAGTATTCTTATGATTAAATACTAGTAAAATTAATGTTTAAATTTTAATATTAGTAAAAATTATTTAATGTGTTTGAATTCTAATGTGGAAGAGAAACAATAGGAAATATTGTTGGTATTTGCAGTCATAGCTTTTATGTTGGTGAAAATGTTCAACTTTTATTATTTGTTCTAGTGTAGAACTCCAGAGATTCAATTGATTTAGATATTTCTGGTTTTTTTTTTTTTAGTGTTATGTAGGTTATTTAGTGGTGATTTCTGAGATTTCAATGCACCCCTCACCTAAGCAGAGTACGCTATGCCCAATATACAGTGTTTAATCCCTTACCCCTCTCCCAACCTTTCCTCCAAGTCCCCAGAGTTCATTGTATCATTCTTATGCCTTCACACCCTCATAGCTTAGCTCCCACTTGAGTGAGAATATAGGATGTTTAGTTTTCTGGTCCTGAGTTATTTAATACTTTATTTAGAATGATGGTCTCCAATTCCACCCAGGTTTCTGCAAATGCCATTATTTTGTTCCTTTTTATGACTGAGTAGTTAGCAGCCTCACTTCTCAACATAAGCATCTGCAGTTCCAGAAAGTACCTGTTTCCAAAGATGATGTCAAACTCACTCAAGAATTGATCATATAAAGAGGGTTTAAGTTGAATTCTATTATGTAGTTGGTTTCCCAAATATCCTTAATCCTAAGAATCACCTAGCAGCACTGCTTGAAGCACACATTTAAAGATACCTTTCCTGGATTTAATAGGCCTGAGAAGGGACTCCCAAGCCTATATGTTAAGCAATCTAGGTGATTCTGATGATCAGACAAGTTTGGGGAATGCTATTTAATACAACGTGATTTACTTATACACTTTAAAGATCCTCAATATAAAGTCTATCCTGTTTACTAAGAGCCTCTGTGTAATCACTGAGAATGGTAAAGTCAACATAGATTTATTAAACAATTTACAACTAACATGGAAATTAGCCAGACATTCATATTTTTTATATAAAATTTAAATCACTGTGACAGCTACCTTTGAACATCATGAGATAAATGAACTATCTCACCATTCCAAATTATTGCTTTTAATTTTGAAGACAGAGAAAGCAATAGCTTCAGAAATTCAGTAGTGTCTCAGCAGTTGTGTTTCTTTTTCATAAGGATAATAACCTTTTAGCATGTGGTAGCAAAATATTCTTCCTTTGTAGTATCTTAGTAATCTTTGTCTTTGAGAAAATGTTTTGTCAATATTCTTCTTTTTCATAAGGATAATATCCTTTTAGCATGTGGTAGCAAAATATTCTTCCTTTGTAGTATCTTAGTAATCTTTGTCTTTGAGAAAATGTTTTGTCAAGTCTCCTGAGCTAATCATAAGCAGCCATAAACCCAGAGTCAAATATATAAGGATAAATTTTAGACTCAATAAGTAAATATAATTATGCCTCCCTATCCCCCATCTAACACATTTTCTGTTGTATCTACTTTGTTCTCTACCATCTCATGAAGAAATAGAACTTGGCTGTTAATTTTCTTGGAAACTTTCTGGAAACAGAAACAATCATAGATTTGGACAGGATTAATACAGAATATAGCAAGCACTAAATTCACTCTTGAAGAAAATAGTATCGTTAAGGAACTTAAAAATTCTTTAAACATATTTTAATTTTTTAATACTAATCACAAAATGTGTGCTTACGTTGTCTTTCTCTTTGTCTTAAATATATACATGATGTTCTGGGAGTATATGAATATATACTTGTGCTAGTTTATGTGCATACAGGGAAACATTCTAGAGATTCTAGAGCAAGTCAAATTGCTGTATATTTGAAACAGCAATACATTTATTTTGGAAAACTTTATTACAAATAAGCCATTTAAATCTTTGGACTTAAAACTTTTGGAATAAAGTATATAGGAATACTGTAAATTACAGGTAAAAGAAATAATCATTAAAATATTTCACACTTGCAAGTGAGAGGCAGTTGTTAGGTGTTTGAGTACAGCAGCTAAAGCCAGATTTTCTTTGCTTAAATTCTGGTTCTGCTTCTTACTTCTTGGCTACCTCGGGCTAATTACATGACATGGTTGGGTCTCTGCTTTTTCATCTATAAGAGAGGATAGTAATAATAATAGTACTTATCTCTTAGGTTCCTTGTAACTATCAAATGCACTACTATATGTAGAGTTCTTAGGAAAGTGCCTGGCACCTTTTCAGCACTTAATAAATATTAGATATTATGTTTGTGCTCATATACATACATATTCAGGATATTAGTTACATTTTTTTCCTTGCAAGAAATTGACACTTTTCAGAGTGTCATGAAAAGTATCATCTAAATAAGTTGTATTTGGCATAAATTATAGTATTTCTAAAGGTCGAGTCCTGATCAAATATACTCTTTAACTCTTTTATTCTTTTTCTATCATGTTTTTCTCTTGTGTATTTTATTGTGCAAGAAACCTTTTGTAAATGATGTCAGCATATTCTGAGCATTATACCTTTTGTTATAGACGAATACTGATGAATCAGGTTTCACTAAATACGTAGTAATTATGACTCAAGGAACACAATTCTATTCATGGTATTAGCCAAACCTATGCGAAAATTAGTTTTGTCATAGTAGCATTTACCTCTTTTCCATTTGCTGTCAATCTGGATCTTATAAACTGCATGTGGGAAACTCATTGTTTACTATAGGAATAGAGTTCTATTATATCTATATCTAGCCAAAACCAATTAACCATAAAAAGTGTATGCAGATCTAGGAAAACATGTGTTAGGTATAATTTGAAGTATCTTTAAGTTACAAATATAGCTATTTACAGATTTTATTTTTCCAGGAAATTAACTGTGAAAACAATATGATACAATGTTTGAAAAATATATTGTTTACTAAAAGCCAAAACAAGTCAGACTTTACATAGTAAAAGAGTCAAACCTTATATATCATTAGATCTGTTTTTCTAAATTATAATTTCAAGGTAGAAATTACACTTTAGTAGCTCTTCACACAATAATAGAAATTATGTTATCTCTCATCTGTAGTTTCTGGTCTAGTAAGCTTGAGTTCACTTAAAACTTGTAGTGGAGTCAGTTCATTTCTATCAACATTCAAATCCACTAGCTATTTTAATCATATATTTCTTGTTCTAAGAAAGACTTTATATTATATAAAAGATACAATTTTATATGTCTGTAGGCCTGAGAAGGTTCTTTGACATGGTAAAATGTCATCACTATAATAGTTGTTACAGGGTTCTCCCCATTCTCCTAAAGGCCTATCTGATTCTAAAATCTATAGGGGTCTTGATGTCTTTCTCGAATAACAGCTATAAGAAAACATTTTTTTCCAGGGAATTTGAAAACAGCTAAGAGATTCTCTAACCTATTAAGACAGCAAGAAGCCATTGCATAGGATGACATTTCAGATCCAGCATGCTTGTTTTTCTGGTAAACAAGAACACAGTATCACAGTGTCTAATCAGAATAAACAAGGACAATAATTATTCCATACACCTCTTCCTTTTGTAGGTTTGTCAACTACCTAAGCTTACCCCTCTGGTAGCTATCACTGGTGCAAGCTTTCTCTGAGGTAGAAGGTCTTTTCTTTCTAATGGTCCTGAGTTAGAGAGCATTGCACTTTAAACTATGATGTTCATACGAATAACCTGCACTTAGGGATAGAGAAAAAGTTACTGATTCAGTCAGTTTGGAAGGCTGAGATTCTTCATTCCTAACAAAGTGATGTCAGTGTTGCTGGTTTATGTAGCAGGGGAAATTCTTTCTTTTTTAGAAACAATTAGAAAGGGACTTTGGATCTCAGTGAAATCTAGGCTTGCTCTTACTCCTGATTCATTGTTTGGCTAACTGAAGAAGAAATGGTGGGTAATGTGAAGAGTTGGTGATCATATGCACATGTAGGGTGTCTCCTGTTGCCCCATCTAGGACGGCATATTTCTTTGCCCCCAAAGATAATTCCCCTGGAGTTAAGAAGAGCAAGGAAGGTGGTGTGGGCAGGTGGAGGCCTCATAGAGTTCAGATGGTAACCAGAGAAAGAGGAAAGGGTATGTGAGTAAAGACAGAGTAAATACAAGCCTACTTGGTGCATCTGATTTAGAAATTAGAAAGAAAATTATGGCTAGAGGACTGAGATTTCACGTGGCAAATGGCAGAATACAGAGAACATGAGGGCTTTTAAATTATGTATATTTTAATTTAGTTTTGGATATCTTGAGTCCCCTACTAACCTAGTGACTAAACCTGGACAAGTCACTGCCCTCCCAGACACAACTAATTTATTAGTTAACAAGCGAGTGGGATAACTGCTTTTACGGGATAAATAGATTCAGGGATGAAACAAAAGCAAACACAAACTGCCAAGAGCCATAACAATGGACGTTAAAAGAAACCCAGATTATAGCACATTTGATAAATGTTTGTTGAATGAGTTTTCTTAAATGACTTTGCCTTGGCAATTCTAAATAGTCTTCTCTGGCTTAGCTAAATCTGATGGCAATTGCTGCAACCAATTATTACTCCTTTATTTTTGGGTGCTGGTATTAGATTTAAAATGTCTTTTCTCTGGATGAGAATCACAGTGACTGTTTTCCACGCCACTACCCCCTTTACTTCATTCTTTTTCAACGTTCTGTTCAGCATGTGCAGAACCTCAGGGTCCCTCCATGCTGGGGACTTCCAGTAGGCAGAGGTGGCGGCCCCTGTCATCTTCCTACTCCTAGCTGGGGAGGAGAGTGGGTGTATGTTTATGTGGCCAACTGAGTAACAGATTGAATAGCAGCTTCACTTTATTCAAGCTCTGCTCCTCACCTGTGAGTAGACACACTGGTTTTTATTTTTCTGTTGTTCCCTGGCAACGTGTCAGTGGGGTAGCAAAATACCATGGCAGGTTACCTATTTGTAATGCAAATGAAGTTTTTGAGTATGTGTTGCTTTGGTCTTTTTTTTTTTTTTTGTGGATTGTTAATCCATAACACGTTGTTGCTTCTGAAACAAACCTGGGCTTTCTAGTGCCAGAGCTTCCAGGGCAGAATCGACTGATTCCCACTGACCTTCCTTGAAGAGTTTTATGGAAGCAGAACATGGCAGTGGTCTTAGTTTGGGCAAACCTATATTACATTCCGAGGTTCTGGGATTCTTAAGAAGCAGGAAGGCTTTACATTTTTGGTGACTCATGAAAACTGATAATATAGGTTGCTAAATTTCTTTTTAATGTAAGAGAAACATTCTGGGCTATATTTTTGAACTATAAAGAATGAATAATAATACTGAAAATGACAAATATTTGATTTTGGCCTCTATTGTAGATCCTTTTCTTCTAATCCTGTGTGAGCAGTTACTGTATGCCAGATGCTCTGGCAGGAGCCAGTGCTACAAAAAACAAAACAAACCAGAACCAATTTCCTGCCTTCAAGAAACATGAAGTTACTGATAAAGTGCTACCATAATGCTTAACTAGGGTCAGGGAAGTCACGCTGATTTGGGATGGGGAATCGTGGCCAGCAGGGCTCCTTGGTGAAAATGACAGAGGTGGTAGTAAAGAAACAAGTTTTGGAAACAGACAGTTATGGAATATCAAATTCTAGCTGTGCTACTTATAAATTGTAAGGCCGAGGCTCTACAGCAAGATATTTGACTTTCTTCATGTGTAAGATACAGGCAAAGATATCTATCTCATAGGCTGGTGGTGGAGTTTAAATGCAAACAAATGTAGGCATGATCACAGGACTAACACATGGTAAACACTCAATAAAGAGTAGTCCTGCCAACTGTTACAATGCGTGTTGACATGTATGCTTTTATTTGAATGAAGAAATGTGAAAATATGTTTACAACTTCAAGTTTCATATACCTTTCATGGCAATCATGGTAATCTCTCCTATTAGTAATCATTCATCTAAGCAGTTTTTCTCTAAGAATTCTCCAAGTATACAGATAATCAGCTTTATTATTTGCTATATTTCCAAAATTGCTGCTCACAGTACAGAAACAATTGTAGGGAAAAACAGTTAGAGGAGATGGTATATATGAGAAATCATCATGACATTTTGTGGTACCTTTAGCGCATAGTTTTAGCAGTTATTTGTATACATGTAAGAGATGGGTTCTTAATGAGAGTTTGAAATAATCTGACTTGGGGATTCTTAATGAGCAGAAAGGCTAATTAAGGCTCATCTAAGGGATGATGAGGGTAATAGTTGGACATTGCTAAATACGACACCTGTTTGCATATATTAGCTTATGCCATTTTTTAACTGCACATTAAAATTGGAGTCCACACAGTAAACTCTGAATAGTAGTGGAAGTAACTGCAACAGCTTCTGCGCAGTGTTTGTCTAATTGGGCCAATAAACTCAAGGCTCCTAGCTGAGGACTGTTGAACTATGTAAAAAGATGCACAGGTTATAGTTATAAATGTGCATAAATTAATACATACTTGGGTGACAGAAATGTGTAATTACATCGATAGGTCATAATTACTTGAAGTAAGTGTGTTTCCTTTAATTACTTTCTCATTTTCACAAACCAGTGTAGTCATTGAGCAGAATGTTGGTCTTTAGATACTTCTATCATATTTTTGAGAAATGAGTGTGTTGCATGTTTATGTTGTCCTGATTTTATAGTTTTAAAAAGCTCTGTATTATAAAAATAGGAAAAAGTAAAATGATAACACAGGTTATACTCTCAATATATTGTTTTTTTGTTTGTTTATTTGTTTTTGTATAAATAGGAAAGTAGTGTGGGGAACTTCGGCCATTTTTACTAAAGCATCTACTTTCAAGAGTTGTTTAGACACCTATGCAACACAACCGTACCATGAAGAGGGCAAGTTTAGAAACATTGCCTGATTAATGTGCATTTTAAAGTAAATTAATGACTTAAATACTAATGATTACCATAGTATCATGAAATGCCGATCCCCCCCTAAAAATTGTGTTCATTTTCATTTAGAAAAAAATTTTAAAATATGTGATTAAAAAAATGTTGTGAAAACTTTTGCCTGTGTCATTGAGAAGTTTTAAAATTAGGTTTACATCTTGTCTTAGAAAGAGGCTTAGTTGCAATTGGAAGCACCATCTCTATTATGTCTTCATTTTCTCATTACATATAAGTCAAATATATGGTCTTCAGAAACATATTACTAAAAGCATATCAAACCATAAAGTTCTGCCTACAGAATTAATGTAATTAATTTAAAATTAGGATAAAATTATGATAATATAAAAATCAATTATTTTAATTTATAATCAATTAGTTAGTTTTAATCTGTTATAAAAGTCAGAATAGTTAAAGAAATAGAACTTTGAGGGAAAGATATTTTATTGTAACAGTAGTACTTTGTTAATGTAATATTATTGATGGAGGAGAGTTGAAAATTAATACATGTCTGTCAGACAAAGGCTGGACAAACCATAATAATTGATTACATGAGTTCATTTGTCTAATGGAGAGCACAGTTACAAACCAGGGAATATTGTCTTTTTTTGATTCAGACCTAAATCTTACATGGGAGATTCTTGTTATTTCCTTAAAGTGAGTCTGATGACTTCATAGGACTGTTTTGTTAATTTAAAGATTTAACTGTTGAATGTGTCTGAATTATACCACTCGTTTGCTAGAGATCATTTAAAATAAGAATGCATTTATGATATTAAGAAATTCAGTAATGTATGATGTTCTAAATTTGCTGTTCTTCCTCCAGTCTTTAAAAGTGACTTTTAAGTTTACTTTTGGACAGAAAAGTTATTCTGCAGGCATTGCTTGTTATTTTGCTGTTGTAACTAATTCTTACTGTTTTAGTAAGTAAACTAAATTGACATTATTAGGTTAATCACTAATATTTTCAGTATAATGTATCATGTTTTCTGGGGCCCTTAAATGAGCCTTTTCAGTAAAAACCACTATTTCTGAATAATATTAGAACATGTATCACTTTTTCTTTAGCATGTTTGAATAATAAAAATCTCTTCTTTTTCTTTGTATTAGAAGGAGGGAAAACACACAAGACATATCTGAATTTTTCTTGACAGTTGCTTGGGGAAAAATTGTAATAAACAGTGCAAGTTCTGTGTGCAATGGTTGAAAGCTAATTGCTTTGTAGAAAAATAGATTGTAGTTGTGAGTATCCTCAACCATGAGGCCTTGCTCGTGAAGATTCCAGCCTCTGAAATGCAACTTTTCTCCCCCTCTTTTTTTTTTTTTTTTTGCTGGATGAACAGCTTAATGTTCCATGCATTGTACTAGAAGTAGCATTTTATGCAACATTGAAAGAGTCAATTAATTTGCATAATTTCATG